>NC_089203.1:2898766-3111266 GCF_963930695.1 Labrus bergylta | reverse complement strand
GTCTACATACTGTATGTCCTGTTTATGTTTTCAATGTTTGTATGTCATTTTCAATTGGGTAAATTTTATTTGTGATAGTAAATATTTTTACTTTGTTATTTTTTTACTGTATTTTATTTTAACTTTGTTTAATCTCTTAAGGTGAGGTTTTGAGATAAGCCCATAACCCTAACCCCATAACCCTAACCTAGCCCATAACCCTAACCCCATGGGTTTCTACCTCACCTGCACATGTGTTTTATTTTTCTGTTTGACTCTTCTTTCAAAACATGTAATACACTAAACTAAACTTTAAAGGCTGAATGTGCGACAATTCAACACAAATGTAGCAGAAATCCAGTTTATAACTCTGTGGGTCATGACTGTCTGTGATGTCATATCTACAGCGTGTTTACATGGACGGGACGGCCGGCCGGTAGTCAGAAAACTACAAAAGAAATACACAAGCTCAAGTCCATTTACCGTTTAGCCTCTGCTGATGGGCACCTGAAGTCCACGTTAGCTTGTGTGCGAGTTTGTGTGACTGTTGCATTTGTGTCGCTGTCATGAAATGTGTGTTCATCTCAGATCGGCACAGAATCAAACATTTGATTTGACGCACGCACGCACGCACGCACGCACGCACGCACGCACAGTGTGTGTACCTGAAGATGTGACAGAGGACTTCATGTGACAGCTCGTTGATGTAGTCCTTCAGCTCATTGGGTCTCAGCACCACTTCCCCGCCACTGCTGCCCCCTAGAGGCTGGAGCTTCGACGCCTTCCTCCTGGGACCCATCACTGCTGACACACACAGGATTAATAGGTGAAGTGATGGACACATTAAGTGTGTCAGTGTGGGGTCACTACATTGTTTTGTGATAACAATATAATGTACGATAAATGAATATTTAGGCGTGCATATTAGATTAGACTTTGTCTTTGCATAATCAAACACATTTTAGCATCTAAAAAGAAGTGTGAAAAACCTTTAAGCTTTACATACAAATCTATACATATTAGTAACACTCAGTTGTTCATGTCCAGCTGCTTCATATGTAACACAACATCTGTGTTTTCAAACATGTTTCTCTTGAATCCAGAACAAATTTAAAAAATCTGTTTCACCACTTTATCAACACCAATCACTTTGAGGGTCCCTGACAGCGAGCTGGAGCTTCGTCTGACTGCTTCAGAGTTGAGCGCGCACACACATCAGGACGGTTATGGTTTGGTACTGATACTCTTCAGTCTTTTGGTTCAGAAAGTAGACATGAAATGAAAAGAGTCAACTGATTTTGTTCTAGCTTCTCTGGCCACACAATTGAAAACTCACTGAGGTTTGCTTTTCCATCTTCATGGCTTCTCATGTTGCTATGGACACTCGTACTGAGGACGTACTAGCAGTAACGTCAGCGACGCCATCACCATCAGCCGCTCTGCACTGTTTCTGATATATAAACTGTTAAACAGTATTTCATGATCATTTTTAATTATAGTTTTAAAAGACTAAAAAATACTTAGAACGTCCCACATTGAAATTTGAATAAAGCTGCAACAAACAGCCTAAAACATGGATTTGATGATTTTTGGGTGGCACCTGTGGCCCACGTCACCCTCTAGATCAGCCCCATCTAGTCAGCTACCCAGGACAAATCCCTGAGCCCATCCAGCTCATTCAGATTATAATTTATACTATTAAACAAACACACTCAGACACCTACTTTTGCCCTTTGCACAACTTAAGCCTGACACCCCGACTTCAGCACATGACTAAGCAGACTATTTCTGCCTGAGAATTAAAGATCCTGTCTTCTCCTCATGTTCACCTTTCATGTTGTCACTCTGTGAAACTTACAGAGTAGCTCTGCATGATTTACGGAAAGAAAAAGAAAATCCTCATCCATGATCTGATACGGGCGTCAGGAAAAACCCTCATGTTAGAAACCGTTTGTCTTTACTGCTGCATTCATGTGGTGTCGGACACATGGGAAAAACGAGTTTCCGAGTTGTAAAATGCTCATGAACACCTGCTCAAGTCGGAGCAACAACTTGGAAACTCGGAAAAGAATTACATGCCCAACTTGACGTCAAAATCGTCATCACATGGGGGGCAAAATATGTTTTGTCAATGTTAAAACACATTTCATTAATTCAAGTATTGCACATCAACTCTGTGTTCAAATATAACTTTTAACAGTTACATTTCACTGATCTTCTTCTTCGTAGCATCACACTTTTTTGAGCTGTTGTTACAACATTCAGACTTTCTGAACTGAAATGATGTGAACACACTGAACTCGGAAGAACGACTTCCCAACTTGGAAACTTGGACCACCCGAGCAGCACCTGAATGCAGCATAAGGCCTCTCCCCATGAACGCTGCAGGGCTGCCAGGGGAGGGCCTCTCTCCAGTGCTGGGAGAAGAGAGTCTATGAATGAGGTTTGCTTCCTGGGATTACTCCCACATACATCTACCTCATGATCTGAAACTTTGCCCATGTTTAGTTTGGACATCCAGCATCGTAACACTATATGTGAGTTAGGATAGGTCAACTTTAAAGACATTGAACAGCTGACATAGTGCATCAGAAGGAGCCTCTTTTACACTTTCTTTTCAAGTGACAGTACTCAAGTCAAATCGTGTCATTATAAACTTTACCTCCACATGTTGTGACTTCTGACTCAATTAGGAGATGTGACCTGTGAGTTTTTGATAATGTGGCATTGTCTGGAGACAGACGATTCATAACAGGGACACCGATCATTAGTCTGTTTTATCAGACTGGAGTCTGCAGCAGTGCAGTTCTTTTAGTTCACTGATAATCTACAGAAGTGTCGAGGAACATCAGGCTTCATGATCATGAAGTCACTACGTCAGTCCCTAATGACCTGCACGGTCACTAAGATGCTGCTCGGAAAGATGAGCACAGATATTCATCTGCTGAGTCTGCATCGATTATTTTAAGACCATTAGATCTTTGAAAGGAGGGGGGGGGGGTTTACACACACACACACACACACACACACACACACACACACACACACACACACACACACACACACACACACACACACACACACACACACACACACACACACACACACACACACACACACACACACACACACACACACACACACACACACACACACTTCAGTTTCTAACGTCACTGCAGCATGTCAGTATGTAACCACAGTTTGTAAAGATAACTGAAGTTACTCAGGTACAGGTAACAGGTCACCTGTAATGCACACACACCTTTAATAAACACATGTCACTGTAACGTTAGCTTTAGCCACGTGTTGGCTAACAGTGCGTGTGTTTGGTGACGTTGCAGTTTGTTTACATTGAACATCACACCTGGAGAAGCCTCGTTGTTCTCACCTGTCTGTTGCACGTCATCACGTAAGAAAGTTACAGCCAGCTCTTTGTCAACTAGCTCAGCTGTTAGCATAGCCGCAGCTAACAATGTTCACAAAGACACAACCACAGAACAAAGCTGCTCCTGTGTGAAGCCTTTAGCATGATGCTAACATACCTGACTTTCTCTGTCGGACCCGCTCAGGTGTTTCTCTCCTGACATCCTCTGTGACACAAATACAACTACAGGACTACAGTGATACTTCTTTTTCTTCTTCTGCTGCTTCCTATTCTTCTTCTTCTGCTTCTTCCTACTTGGCTTCTTCTTCTGTAAGGTTTTATCGCGGTTGGCAAACAATGAGTTGGTGCATTTCCGCCACCTACTGGTATGGAGTGTTGATTACTTATTCTTCTATTTCTTCTTCTTCTTCTTCTTCTTCTTCTTCTTCTTCTTCTTCTTCTTCTTCTTCTTAAGGCTTATGCAGTCCACAAACAAAGGACTGGATGGGTTTATTTCACATTTTGTGGATCAGTAGAAACTCAGGTTACCCAAATAAATGTTCAAAAACACTAAAAGTGGATTTTTCATAACATGTCCCCTTTAAATGTTGTTTGTCTTAATGTGTGACAACCATGCATATATTTTGCAGCTTGTACTTTTGACATGCAGCACCTCTGGTCGCAATATTCCTGTGAAAACTAAAGTTTGTCAATTAAAGTCAATCTAGGTCTCGGATTATTTTCAACATAATGGAGATGAAAGCTGGTTGGACACACACCCTGTGATTTTTTTTGGTTAGGACCCCAACAGACTCCAGAAACTCCATTAATCACGACATAACCAGTAGACCTGCTTCTTCCTCTTCTTCCTTTGTGTTTCATGGCAGTTGATACACACCACCTACTGGAGTGTTAAGCTTTAATCTTTTTTGTCGTAGAATAATCAGAGAGTTGGGAGAGAAGAGGAGGGAGATTTTTTTTAACATCACGTCCTTATTGACAACTGTTTTCCAAACATTCACATTTGATTTATTTACTGATTTCAGTGTGTGATTCCTACACAATAACACACATCATGGAATAGTTTCTCATAAGTTACTGTTGATTCAGAAATCAGATGGCTAACCTGTTGTTTACTTTTTCTTTCACAAATCAAAACAACAAAGCCTACAGAAACAAACAAATCTAAGTGTGATTTACTCATTAAATTCATAATTAACATCATCACTTTTTCTTTAATCATTCTTTCCAATTGAAAGATATTTGAGCAGCATATTAAGTAATTATCTAGACAATTCGACATTTCACTCCTTTTACTGAAATAGACACACGTTAGATAATAAACAAGTTAAGGTGGACCCAGAGACAGCCAACAAAACAACAAATTAAATCACAAGCAAATCAAACACTGGCAACTGAATTATGGTTTTGATTGATTTATGGATTATTATTATTATTATTATTATTATTACATCACTGACGATCCACTGAGTCCTGAGCGTGTGAAAGGGAATAGCTCACTCTGGAACAGACGGGGGCGCTAGTGAACCTAAGAGCGGTTAAACTTCTATTTTTATCGGCGAAGAAGACACAAGGTCTCTGATTGGCTGCGAGCTGACCAATCACAGGCTGACAGGACTCTGCAGCGGCGTTAGCAGCGTTAGCAGGATGTTTGTAAAAGTTTGGATTTCGCTGTTTGTCTTCTGTATTTTCCAGCATGAAGCTGCTGAAGCGCAGAAGAAGAAAGAGGTAAAAACGTTCATTAACGTCACGTAGAGCCCGACGGACTTTAATAACATTTAAAAACATTTTTAAGACGTTTTTTAAAAGTTCACTGCAGACCGCCAACCTGTCAGCTAACAGAACCAGATAGCGAGTGGAAGTGAGCTAGCAGAATAATTAAAAAAGTTAGCCTGTTAACGTTTAATAAACCTCATGATGATTATAATGATTATATCTGTGTTAGTGGTCCAGTTTACAGCCAACAGATCCAGGTAAACACACCTGAGGCACTTCTCACAAACTTTGTCAACAAATCAAATCTTCTGTTTAGTTTCTGATGTAAGAAGTGTGTTTACTAATCAACAATTCATTGTGTTTACTATAACTGACATTCAGTCAGGTTACTTTACTAACTCTAACACTCACCTGTCACCTCGGGTCACCTGACAGATTAAAACACTACCTGATATCACATTTAATTCAAATATATTCTATAAAACATTATTTATTCTGTGTATATTAGAGCAAAAATAAGGGCGCCAGAGACTGAGGACCCCCGCTGTCCTTAGAGGGGGTTGAGACACATAGTGGTATACACACACACACACACACACACACACACACACACACACACACACACACACACACACACACAAGCCATAAAACTATTTTAGACAGTGTTTTATCGTGTGTATTTTTTGAAGACTCTGCTGTCAGAGAAAATGTCTCAGATGATGGACTGGGCGTCGAAGCGTTCGGTCATCAGGATGAACGGAGATAAATTCAGACGCTTCGTTAAGGCTCCGCCCAGAAACTACTCCGTGGTCATCATGTTCACGGCGCTGCAGCCTCAGAGACAGTGTGGAGTCTGCAAGTAAGGATGAGTGACACTGACACAGGTAGCTTATATTTAAATTAAAAAAAAACCTTTATTTGAATTGATGTTTAAATCTCAGACAGGCGGACGAGGAGTTCCAGGTGCTGGCTAACTCCTGGAGATATTCGTCTGCGTTCACCAACAAAGTCTTCTTTGCTTCTGTCGACTTCGACGAGGGATCAGACGTCTTCCAGATGGTGAGACAACCTCCGTTCTCATGCCGCTGTTTGTTTTCTCAGAGACTGTTTCTGTACATCTACATGAAGTTAACACGCACCTTAACTACGAATCCATCAGTCTACACCGAACTCTTTATTATATAACTTACAAAGATCCAACATTAACAGCAACATTAGACAGATAGGTTGATAATAGATCTTGTAATTATAGTGTCTGTGTGTGTTATTTGATGTGTATTGTGTTTGTCTGTGTGTGTATTTCAGCTGAACATGAATTCTGCTCCGACCTTCCTCCACTTTCCGTCTAAAGGGAAACCTCGTCGCACTGACACGTACGAGCTGCAGGTCCGAGGCTTCGCTGCCGAGCAGCTAGCTCGCTGGGTGGCTGACAGGACGGATGTACAGGTAAGACTCACCTGGAGTTGCGTGTCACAGTCACATGATGATGATGATGATGATGGTGATGATGAAGAGTGTCCTGTCTCTCAGATCAGGGTGATTCGGCCTCCAAACTACGCCGGCCCTCTGCTGCTCGGCCTCCTGCTCGCTGTGATTGGAGGACTTGCTTACCTGCGCAGACACAACCTGGAGTTCCTGTTCAACAGGAATGTGTGGGCCTTCTCTGCTCTGGTAACACACACACAGAAATATTTACACACCAATATACACACAAACATAATACAGGTAATGTGTATATAGATCCATGTAAATATGTACTCGCATATCTGGATGTTTATAGTGTGTGTGTGTGTGTGTCTCTGTGTGTGTCTGTGTGTGTCTGTGTGTGTCTGTGTGTTAGTGTTTTGTGCTGATCATGACTTCAGGTCAGATGTGGAATCACATTAGAGGACCACCGTACGCTCACAAGAACCCCAGCACCGGACAAGTGGTAAAACACACACACACGGGACAATGCCGTTTGTTATACTACAACGTTTTTTTTTCCCAATTCAATATCGATTCAGGGAAATCCTAAGATCGATTTTATGTCGTTGTAATGACGCCCCTCTCCACTGGGGGCGCTGTGTGTGTGCTGTGAATTTAGGATAGACACAAATGTGCATTTTAGATCATACTGTGCTTTAATGTTTTCTTCTTTGTTTATTAAAGAATAATGCATCGGTAAAATACATTTTGAGTCAGTTTGTTCTAAACCTACAAACAATGCAGATGATTATTTAACAAATATCAGAAGGGACCTTGATGAGTTATCTGTCCTGTCATCTGTATTATTAAATCGATATCAAATAGAATTGTGACCCAAAGAAGTGAAGTTGAGTTGAACTGAGAGGTTGTGGACGATACGCAGCTCAAGTCAGTAATTGTTTTTGTGTTTCTTTGTGTTCTTCAGAGTTACATCCATGGAAGCAGTCAGGCTCAGTTTGTGGCTGAGACTCACATCGTCCTCATCTTCAGTATCCTTGATCAGTTTACCTCCTCCTCCTCTTCCTTCCCTCCTTCTCCTCCTCCTCCTCTCCCCCCCTCCTCCTCTTCCTCATCTCCTCCTCCTCCTCTTCTTCCTCTTCCTCCTCCTATTCCTCCTCTTCTTCCCCTCCTTCTCCTCCTCCTTCTCCTCCTCTTCCTCCTCATCTCCTTCTCCTCCTCCTTCTCCTCCTCCTCTTCCTCCTCATCTCCTTCTCCTCTTTCTCCTCCTCTTCCTCCCCTCCTCTTCCTCCTCTTCCTGTCCTCGTCCTCCTCCTCCCCTTCCTCCTCCCCCTGTTCCTCTTCCTCCTCCTCCTCCTCTTCCTCCTTCTCTGTAGCATGGTTGTTGTCCCTCAGAGTTCGAAGTAACTTTTATCCTCACATGTGTTGTTGAGCCTTTACCTGTGTGTAGATGCTGCTGTTACCATGGGGATGGTACTGCTGTGTGAGGCTGCTACCTCTGACCTCGACATCGGCAAGAGGAAGAGTAAGTACACGCCCACATTATATGATACAAACACACGTATTATAAACATATTCATACATGCAGCCATAGTAATAGTATGGAGAGCAGGGCTTTTCACTGGGGCTCACTGTGTGTGTGTGTGTGTGTGTGTGTGTGTGTGTGTGTGTGTGTGTGTGTGTGTGTGTGTGTGTGTGTGTGTGTGTGTGTGTGTGTGTGTGTGTGTGTGTGTGTGTGTGTGTGTGTGTGTGTGTGTGTGTGTGTGTGTGTGTGTGTGTGTGTGTGTGTGTGTGTGTGTGTGTGTGTGTGTGTGTGTGTGTGTGTGTGTGTGTGTGTGTGTGTGTGTGTGTGTGTGTCAGTCATGTGTGTTGCAGGTGTAGGTCTCGTGATGCTCTTCTTCAGCTGGCTGTTGTCCATCTTCAGAGCAAAGTATCATGGGTACCCGTACAGGTGAGTGTGTGTGGTTCCTCTTTAACCTGCTGTAATTGCTGAGATGAATCCTGGTTTCCTGTTGGCTCACAGTCTCTCTCTTGTTCTTTCTCACTCTCTTTCAGCTTTCTGTTGTCATAAAGCGACGGCATCCTCAAAGCTTCAACCTCAGGACAGGAAGTCCCTGTCATCAGGCAGGGTTTCCCCGACAACACGTCTGTTAGATAATCCATGTCAACACACACACACACACACACACACACACACACACACACACACACACACTATGTGCCTTCACAAAGACTGATCAGCTGTTTATCACATCGATCAGGTTGTGCCAAATTTGGATGAACTGTTCAGAGATCTTTGGTGATTAATTGTCGTAAGTGTGGCTCCGCTCACACGTGTTGGGACCAGAAAGAGGTTTATGATCGTGTGTTTGTCGTTTGTGTTTTTTGAATGTGAACCAGTTTAAGATATTATAAATTAACACATTAATTGAACATTTTAACCTTGAATGACTTCGGTCAGAAAAGATGGAGGTGTGTTCAGGAGCAGATAAACCGACGTCCTCGCTCGGTCTGAATTTAAAAGACATTCATATAAATATAACAATAAGAAGGAGGTTAAACAAATTGATGATTAGCAGTTTCTCACCTGAAAGGTATAAGATGTGACTTTGGATCCAGTAGATGTCGCGCTTAAGCACCAGTCAGTACACCACTACCGCGTCTCCCTTCCTCCCCCCGCCCCTCCCTCAGAGTTCGAGCAGGTGCAGCCGTCAGTAGAACTGATCTCCATCCTGATGTGCAAACAGGATTCTGTTCTTATTTCTTTGATTTAATTCAGCCCAAAATCTATTTTCTTCTGTTTGGAAATTCTGTTGATTCTTTTTCTATTCTGTTGATTTGTACTCTTGCAACGCAACTCCGCCATTGTGCCTTTACAGCCAGCGTCCTTGAGTGGGCAGGGCATCTCTCTTCTCCCACATGGTGGTTGGGCTTACTGTTCGAGAGGATGGGGTTCATGAGAAAAACACGTTTGAGTCTCTGAGTGAAACTAAGGTCGCACTCACACTAGACAATCTGTGCTCAAGCTTGGTACACCTCCTTGGCCCTGGAACGCTTTGGAGAGGTCTTTGAGAAATCTTTGCAACATCACTCAAATTAAGACACACAGTCAGTAAAGTAGCTGTCATCTTCTCTGTGCTTTTCTCCGATCTGCGGAAGCGGACCCGACCGTGCTTCTCTTCTTTTTGTTTTTTTCCCCCCCGAGTCAAACTGTTTTGTAAACTAACCTCGCTTTATAATTACATAAAGACATGCATGTGTTGGACGTGATGTACGAGAGGTAACCGTGCTCAGGCCCGGTTAGTCCCGCAGCAGTTTGAGTGCAGGCCAGCGGGTGAATGAGGAAGGGGGCCAAGAATGCTTCAGCACGGTACGGTACAACTGGGCCGAGTGTGAGTGCGTCCTTAAACAAGCTGAAGGAAGCTTCATCCCGTCAGTGTGAACACAGAGCTGAGAACAACAAAAGACCAAGAGGGAGTTTGACTTCACTCTTTAATAAAAAAAAGTCATTACTCAGCGATATTTTAGTGATATCTGATATAATAATGTTTAAATTGTTGCATATTATACCTTCAAAGTCAAACAGAAACACAGTGTTCATTGTGTCTTTAAGTATATAATAGAGTCTGATAAATCTGTGAAACACTTTGATGTGTTGTCTCATCACTTCACTGTAACAAAAATAATCCTGCAGGAGTTCATGTTTCACCTGCACCTCTACAACCTTTACCTACAGGTACGTAAACTTCTGATCTACCTGTCTGCAAAGTGATGACACAACAAATCAGAGACTTCCTTTCTCTCTCAGGCTTTATTACAAACATTATAAATTACCCTCGATACAAAATAACAAATATCATAAAGCTAATTAAACTTAAATAACATAAAATATAAACTTCAATATTATCAATACAAACATAAATCTGGCTGTATTTTGGAGGAATACATGTTATCATGACGACAGAGTCACGTCCACGTTAATAAACAAAAGTTTATTTAAAAGAAGGAGGTGTTAAAATGTAAAAGTCGTGTTCATTATCAGATCATCTTTTCTGTAACTTACCCGTGTTGGGATTCTGTGTTTGGTTGGTTTTGTCTTTGTTTCCGTGCTCTGAGATTTTGGTTGTGTAAAAACAGAATAAATGTTCACATTTGATGATTTTTCTGTTATGAGCTGAGATTCATCTGAGACGGCACTAAAGAGATTTGAGTTTCCTGTTTGAAACAAAGTGCTTTAAATGTTTTGTATCAGTTTGTATTCTCTGCGTGAGATTTATTTCTGATAAATAAAGTGCCTTAAACTAATTTTACTGATTTTATTCCAGTTTCTTTAGAAAAACTAAATAAAACAAAGATATCCTTTAAAGGTCACATATTATGTAAACTACACTTCACCATGTTTCTATAACACTATTATGTGTCTCTAGTGTGTCTACAAACCCCTCAATGATGAGAAAAGTCCATCCTTTCCGTCCCTCCCTTCATGACATCACAAAGGGCTGACACTCCCACAGCTAGGTGTTTGTTCTGCCCTCTGAGTCTGCCTTCTCACTGTAAACAATAGGACATGGAGCGAGAAAGACCGAGACACCCAGAGAGGGTGCATGGTCAAACCCAGCTCATTTACATATTTAAAGGTACAGACACAGAAACAGCCTGTTCTGAGCAGGGCTGAAATAGAGGGGTTTATAGACATGATCAAATACAGGATCAGAGTGGATTCAGAACAAGAAACTTCACAGACATGTTTTGAGGAGCTCTGAGACTTATTTAAACTAGTTCAAAAGGAGGAGAATATGTGACCTTTAAATTTTTTAAATATTTCAACTTTTAAGAGAGATATGCTCAAAGTGATGTAGCTGGATTCCAACAGGAAGGATAGGACGATTTCTCCTGTATGTAGTTCCGTTAGACTGGATGATGTAGGAACGTGGTTCCTTGCTCACCATTTTCACGATCCCAAGTTGACTGTAGCCTTTGGGAGTCTGCATTCTGACAACTTGTCCTTCTGGCAAAGGTCTGTGAGGGCGCCTTGAAGTGTCGTAGTGGCGCTTTAGAGTGAGCCTTTTGTTGAGAAGCTGGGCATTTATTTGCTGCTTATTTATTTTTGGGGGTAGGCTGTAACAGTTTGGTGCGCACAGGAATAGCTGCACGTGTCGGACGTGACATCAGGCGTTCAGCTGGGGATCCAAGTGTAGGATCACGGGAGATGTTTCTGACGTTTAGAAGGTTAAGAAACACATCAGAACCGTCTCTGTAAGATCGCTCCATCAGTCGCTTGGCACTGCGGACAGCGCTCTCTGCGGGTCCGTTTGATTGAGGGTACTCGGGGCTGCTTGTGAGATGTTCAAAATCCCATTGTTTTGCAGTCTCCTTCAACTGCTGACTCGTGTACTGTCTAGCATTGTCAGAGAGCAGGGTGTGAGGTGTGCCATGCACTGCAAAGTGTCTTTTTCATTTTGTGATCACAGTTAATGACGTCATGTCACGGAGAAGGTCGTGACTCGATTTCAAACCAACCTGAATAAGAGTCGACCAGCAATTGGTAATGTTTACCATGCCAATCGAAAATGTCAGTTGCCACCGTGTGGACCATGGGAGGTTTGGAACTGGGTGAAGCTTCAGAGGCTCCTTCTGCTGATGAGATCTGGTGCTGTTGCACACTGCACATGAAAGCAACTCGTCAGTCATGTTTTTTTACATTGCTGGCCAAAATATGATGCTTCTAGCTCTGCGTTTGGTCGCTTCAGCGCCGGGTTGTCCCTTGTGCACAATGTTAATGTACTCTCTGTCATTAATACTTTTAAGCTCTTTCTTTTAGAGTATTGATGTCTAAGAGCAGTCCTAACTGAATAGATAGTTGTGCATGCTGTAGGTCTGGTAGTAAGGAAAACGTTTGGGCTCACCTGAAAAACAATATTTTCTGTTCACACTATATAATGAAATGCAGATTGTTTAACAGATGCTCATCTTCTCTCCAGATGCAATCATAAAACATTTAAACCTATTTATGTTGTGGAAAGACACAGCAAACAGGGAGCAAAGACGGGGTCTGCCGATGTGAAAAAAGTAAAATGTTCACATTAAAAAAAGCAAACGTAAACATTAATATTTCTTTTATTGTGGTGGCAGTAATACACTCTCTGTAAGAACATGTGGAGATCTTCCATCTGAGACTCTTCACAGTTTGTGTCGGGGAATGTCTGCCTCCAGAGCCTCCACCTGTCTGAAGTCCTGGGAGCTGAGAAAGGTGTGGTCCTGATTCAAGTAGGAGGTGATGAATTCTGGGAAATCTCTCTTTAGGACCACCTCCAGGAATATGTCTGCCGCTGTGTTTAGCCTCTGTTTAGCCCTGAAGAAACTGACAGAGAGAGAGAGAGAGAAAAGAGCTGAACACCCGAAGAAGAATCATCTCTTTCATTAATGCTACACGGATCTAAAAAACAACAACCAACGGCTTCTTGCGTTGGGATCAGCCATGTGTTGGTCAGGCATGTAGCCCTGAACGAAAAGGCCATGTCAAAACACTAATTCCCAGCATGCCCTGCAGCACCTCATACCTTAGGGGGAACCTGGACTCAATAAAAGCTGTTTTCAACTAGTTGGTCAAGCACAGAGAGTTTCTTTATTTTTTCTTATTTCTTTCCTGGACAGGGGTGTTGCAGATTTTCAGTAACTGATTTATTTTGTATTTGTTTTATTTTATTGCCATAGAATTTCAATAAAAGAATCATATTTATCAATAAATTACTTAAAAATGTGAAAACCGTAAATGAAAAAGTAATATTATGCCTTTGGTCCTTCAGATGTCGTTTCTTTGTCTGACCAGAGGGGGCGAAAACACTTGAAACATCAACATGGTAAAAAACAAAACACAAACGAAGAAGACAGAACCCGGAAGTGAAGAAAAGATGGCGTCTTGTGAGCCCAGTGGTGAAGTTCGGGATGCGTCAGGGTCTGATGCGCCCAAACTGAGCGAGCTGTTGGATGGGGGCTGGAAGATCTACGAGGAGGTGGACAGCACTAACGAGCCCCTCGGGTCCAACGCGGTCCAGCTCCGGGTCCGCCGCGGGCTGGGCCTCCTTCAGGAGGCGGCCCGGATGGTGGCTCAGCTGGACTTGTTCAGTCGGAACGAAGACCTGGAGGAGGTTTCCACCGCAGACCTGAAGTACCTGCTGCTGCCCGCCCTGCTCGGAGCCCTGACCCTGAAGCAGACTAGCAGAGACCAGAGGCTTACTACGGTTCAGACCGCCCGGGACCATTTCATGGACTTCCTGATGAGATGCAAAGAGTACCACGTGACCAGGTTCGAGCTGCCGAAGAGGAGGGAGAGTCCAGGTGAAGAGTCACACAGCGACCTCCCTGCTGCAAAGGTACACATGGGATTAGATTTAGATCCTCATGAGAAGTGGTTCATGTGCTCCAGTACTTTCTTTGGATTCTGGAGTCCACTGAATTATAATCTGGACTTCTAAGGTTCTTCTCTGAGAGCAAAGACCTCCATCTGTGGAGCAGCTGAAGTGGAGAGATTTTATCACTTAATAAATGATGTTAACATTAAAATCAATTCAAACCGGTGCAGTCAGAGGTTAATAATTACAGATTTTAAATGACCATCAGAAACCTGTGCATTGTAGTGATTTCCAAGAGCACGGTGCAAAGAAGACAAAGGCACATCTTCTCAGCTCAGGTTGACCTCGAGGCACCTGGGCCCAGTTCTTCAAAAAGTTGAATCTGGATCAGAATGATCTGGATAGGATAAAATCTCAAACTTGGGTGTTTCAAAAGCAGAGATGGGATCCTGATCCTTCAAAATCGTGATACGGATTTGGTAATCCATTCCTGTCCAGAATCCAGATCAAATGTTGATTTTGGGTATTTCAAAACTCTAAGGTTTAGATTAGGATAGGTTTAGTGTTAAAATCAGGATTATCCTGATCCCACTGGAAGGGTGGATTCAAGGTGGATTCAAGGTGGATTCACGGTGGAGGTAGAGACATGTAGAACACATGACACATATTGAATCAATTTTTTATTCAATGCTTGTATAGTAAAGCAACACAGACCAAAACAATATCCATTCTAAATCAAATAATTAAACATCAAATATTTTCAATTTATTAGAAAAACTAGCTGCAAAAACAATAATTTAACATTTCATCCTCAGAAACTGTGATACTGCATCTTTCAGCCTCTCTTCTAAGAGGAGGATATGAAGCTTTGTTTCCCTCTGTTGAAGAGAAGTCAGTCTCATCTGCTGACAACAAAAGTATTTTCTTTGACTTTTTTTTAATCCCAATGAGACATTTAATGTATTTGTATTATTTCTTTGTTATTTATTTTTACAGGGGCAGTGCACAATAAATGTAAATTCATCAGATTTAGCTAATAGCTAATCTATATCTGTTGTACCTGGGCAGGTAAACAATTCAGTTCAATTTAAAAAACTTTGTTTGTCCCCGGGGGGCAATTCAAAGGCACACAGAGCAGTAAATTAACAACAGTGCAGGTACGAAACCTAAACCTAAATATAAAGTGTCAATTTAAATACAACTTAAAGCTTAAACTTAACTTAAAATACTAAATATAAAGGAGTAGATATAAGTGGACAGTGATCGGACTAACAGATGTAAACAGATGTAAACTTCTCAATGAAGGAGTAGTAGAAGGTCAGAAGAATGTTCTTACTGACTCCAAAGGAATTGAGCTTCCTTAGGAGGTATTTTCGCTGCTGACATTTCCTGAGAATCTCCTCGGTGTTGGAGGAGAATTTCAACAGGCTGTCGAAGATGGTACCCAGGTACTTATACTCCTCTACTAGTTCAACAGGATTCCCATGGATTGTGGTGATTGCTGATGCAGCCAGTTCCCTCTGCTTGTTGGAGAAGGTCACCTTCTTTGGTCTTGCTCACGTTCAGTTCGAGGCAGGAGCTGTCACACCACTCCACAAACTCCTGAAGAACTGGTCCATGGTGCTGAGAGGGGCCTGACAGCAGAGACAGGAGAACTGTGTCGTCCGCGTACTTCACCAGGTGACAGTTTGGCTGTGTGGTTCTGCAGTCATCGGTGTAGAGGATGAAGAGCAGAGGTGAGAGCACGCAGTTGAGCCAGTTGAGGTGTGTTGGAGGTTGGAGAAGGTGTTGTTGACCAGAACTCTCTGTGATCTGTTGGTCAGAAAGTCCAATATCCACAGGATAAGCTGGTCGTTCAGATGGAAGCAAGCTGAAAGTTTGTCAGCCAGGATGTGAGGCTGCAGGGTGTTGAATGCAGAGGAGAAGTCTGCAAACAGGAGTCTGGCTGAGGTGTTGGGTTGCTCCAGGTGTTTTTGAACAGTGTCTATTATGAATGTTTTTGCATCATCGACACCTCTGCCTGCACGATAAGCAAATTGTAGCGGGTCCATCTGGGAGTCGGTTTCTCTGATGTTGTGTTGTTTTATGATCCTCTCCATGGCCTTCATCACCAGAGACGAGAGGGCCACAGGCCTGAGGTCATTGGGGCTTTTCTTGGGGATGGGGATAACTGTGGAGTGGATCACTTTGATCCATATTACATTTTTTTTTACAACTGCGCCCTGCTGCGTATGCCCCTCATGAGACCAGGTGTAATGTGCCCCAGAAGACCAGACTAATAGGTGCTTTATAAATTAACTAGAGAGGCACCGTTTGGGAAAATCAATACAGATGTTTAAAATAACAATTTAGCTGATTCCGATGTTTGTTTCATGACTTCTTTTGGTGTCAGACTCCCACAATGCAACATTTTCTCTCATGTTTGACAGTGAAAACAAGTCAGTTTATTGAACAGACGACGTCATCGTCTGCCCAATAAAAGAACCTCTCCTCTGAATCAGTAGTCAAGTGTTCTGGATGTCGGCATGAAATTGATTTGGTACAACCGATGAACATCGTCTACAGACATCGGTTCATGCCACATTATTTGCCGATGTCTGTGAGCAGGGTCGATATCGGCAGATACAGATGTTGAACCGGTGCATCCCGTAAAATGAACAGTTAAGTATGTAGATCATGTCTCTGAGAGTAGTGTTGTAGTTCTTGAAAAGACCAAGACCGCTCTCGAGACCACTTTTGAAGTTCTCAGTGTCTCATCTCAACAGGTTATTTTTCCCCGTCATCACTGTGATTAGAGGGAAAACACCTCTTTCTATAAGAGCAAGTAACTTCAATTCATTTGTAGTTTGATTCTTATCCCTCGGTTACGGACGCAACCTTCCTGGTGTCACGGTCTCAGTGAGTGATGATGAGGATTTTTCAGTGATTTTTATGGTATTGGTCTTGTCTCGGAGTTCTCCGGTCTCGGGTCTGTCTTGGTCTCCGTTGGTCTTTTGTTTTATTTTTTGAGGGGAACTGTGGTACGATACAGTTTTGCAAGCAGATTTAGACAAAAACAAACAAAACAAAAGGAAAAGGGTCAGTAAATAAAATGAATGAATTAGAAAGAGGGACAAAATAAGTAAATGAGCAAAACATGGGGACAGTGTAGTAACACAATTATGTAAAATAAAACTGGTGGGATAGGTTGTACACATTGTGATGATTTTTGGTGTTATTTGTTTGTTTTTGTTTTGTTTTTCACTTTGTATGAGTGCTAACATGATGATTGCCAAATGCAGACTGTTTGTAAGTCATATTAAAATTGTCTGTTCCATTGGTCTTGACTACAACACTCTCAGAGAGAGGACCATCCAACCTTTGAGTCTAGGATGCAGTGAAGAGTGTTAAACATCCCCTGTGATGGACCTAATTGCATCGAGGGGTTTCAGCAGAAGCATACCCGCTCAAACTGTCAATGTAATCTAACACTGGAAAAAAAAACATTTAATCCATGACTTTTAAATGTTACTTTCTCATCAATCCAAATACCAAGATATGTTTACATTGTCTCTCTTCAAAGTTGGGTGCCACCTTTAGTAGTAATGATGAGATTCTCAAAATCTAAATGTTTGGAAAAGAGCAACAAAGTCAGGAACACAGTTCTCTTTTCCACTGCAGGAGTCACCTCATTGAAAGGCTCCACTGTAATGCATGTTTCACACTGGATAAGCTTGTGTCAGTAAGTGCAAGACTTCTGAAGCCAAAGTTTCAGAACTTTCACAGATGTTACCCAACATAAAACCACTTAAACTGAAACCACTAAAAAAACAACTAGCCATGTGAAAACGTGCTCTACTCACTGTCTCCTCACCACCTGGCTGGGAGATCATGTTTAAAAATAAATTGAGACTGCCTTTATTTGTTGAAATGTTCAGCAACACCAAGCTAGTAAAAGGACCTCAAATTGGGATGGGCTTGTATTTGAAGTTTTACAGTATTTACTCTGAAACTGAGGGATTCAGAGGTCATAATTAAAGAGTGATGACATGAGAAAGTGTCTGAATGAACCTGTGAATGAGTGCAGAAGAAACAAACAGATTGATGTGATTTTTCCTCTTCCAGCCCACCCCCGGCTCAGCTGACCTGGTCGCCATGGCAACACAGCGGCAGGCTAAGATTGAGCGTTACCGTCAGAAGAAGGAGCTGGAGGCTCGACTGTCGGACGTCCGCAGCGCGGTGGAGAGCGGGCAGGCGGACGACGAGATGAGCAGAGAGTTTTACCTGCTGAACGTGAGGAGGTGGATCACCGTGAGTCTGGAGGAGATCGAGAGCATCGGGCAGGAGGAGGAGATCCTGAAGAACATAGACGGACTAAAGCAGAACTCCACCAGACCCACAAACCAGCCCCCCAGACCGCCCATGAAACCCTTCATCCTCACCAAGGACGCTGTGCAGGTGAGACGGGGGGGGGGCACACTGTGTGTCTGAGAGGGGGAGGGGAATGATTCTATAAACTCGTTTGGACACTTTTCATTGTGTGATTCTAAAACAGGGCCGAAACGAGAATCCTCCATCGTTATGTCTTCGTACATTCAGAATGATTCAACAGCTTTATGTGATTTTTCCAGTCTGTGAATTCACTTTGTGTTATTGTGAGACCCAACGTGTAGAGAAACACACACACAGTCTGACTACACACACACACACACACACACACACAGTCTGACTACACACACACACACACACACACACACACACACACACACACACACACACACACACACACACATATAGTCTGACTACACACACACACAGTCTGACTACACACACACACAGTCTGGCTACACACACACACATACAGTCTGACTACACACACACACACACACACAGTCTGACTACACACACACACAGTCTGACTACACACACACACACACACACACACAGTCTGACTACACACACACACACACACACACACACATACAGTCTGACTACACACACACACACACATACAGTCTGACTACACACACACACACACACACACACACACTCACACAGTCTGACTACACACACACACACACAGTCTGACTACACACACACACACACATACAGTCTGACTACACACACACACACACAGTCTGGCTACACACACACACACACACACACACACACACATACAGTCTGACTACACACACACACACACACACACACAGTCTGACTACACACACACACACACACACAGTCTGACTACACACACACACACAGTCTGACTACACACACACACACATACAGTCTGACTACACACAGACACACACAGTCTGACTACACACACACACATACAGTCTGACTACACACACACACACACATACAGTCTGACTACACACAGACACGCACAGTCTGACTACACACACATACACTCTGACTACACACACACAGTCTGACTACACACACACACACAGTCTGACTACACACACATGCATACAGTCTGACTACACACACACACATACAGTCTGACTACACACACACACACACAGTCTGACTACACACACACACACACACACACATATACAGTCTGACTACACACACACACATACAGTCTGACTACACACACACATACAGTCTGACTACACACACACACATTCAGTCTGACTACACACATACAGTCTGACTACACACACACACACACAGTCTGACTACACACACATACATACAGTCTGACTACACACACACACATACAGTCTGACTACACACACACATACAGTCTGACTACACACACACACATACAGTCTGACTACACACACACACATACAGTCTGACTACACACACACACATACAGTCTGACTACACACACACACACACACACAGTCTGACTACACACACACACACACAGTCTGACTACACACACACGCATACAGTCTGACTACACACACACAGTCTGACTACACACACACAGTCTGACTACACACACACAGTCTGACTACACACACACATACAGTCTGACTACACACACACACATACAGTCTGACTACACACACACACACACACGTACAGTCTGACTACACACACACACACACAGTCTGACTACACACACACACATACAGTCTGACTACACACACACACATACAGTCTGACTACACACATACAGTCTGACTACACACACACACAGTCTGACTACACACACACATACAGTCTGACTACACACACACATACAGTCTGACTACACACACACACACACACAGTCTGACTACACACACACACACACATACAGTCTGACTACACACATACACACACAGTCTGACTACACACACATACATACAGTCTGACTACACACACACACACACATACAGTCTGACTACACACACACACATACAGTCTGACTACACACACACACACACATACAGTCTGACTACACACACACACACACAGTCTGACTACACACACACAGTCTGACTACACACATACAGTCTGACTACACACACACACACACACAGTCTGACTACACACACACACACACAGTCTGACTACACACACAGTCTGACTACACACACACACACAGTCTAACTATACATACACAGGACTGTGACTGATAACTCTAGTTTTCAAAATATGTGTGTTTCTCACCTCCAGGCTCATGTGTTCGGGGCAGGGTATCCCAGCCTTCCCACCATGACAGTAGATGATTGGTACGATCAGCACAAGAAACGCGGAGCTCTGCCTGACCAGGGTTTACCGAGGAGGGTCGCTGAGGACGAGGACTCTGATGCAAAGGAAAGAGAAGAAGAAGAAAAAGAGAAAAAGGCTGAAAATGATGATGAGGAGTCTCTGATGAAGGCCAGAAACTGGGATGACTGGAAAGACAATCACCAAAGAGGTTATGGAAACCGTCACAACATGGGGTGACTGATCCATGAGCAGCTGGATCTGTTTAGATTGAGAAGTCCAGGACCTGGACCCTCTTCAGTTTGACCTCGAAACTGTCGGTATGAGAAGGCTGCCAAACACAGCGTTGCCAACACCCCTGTTGACTTATTGATCGGCTTCCCATTCAGCTGATTTACTGATGTAACACGTTGTCATTTCCTGTCCTCTGTGCTGTTTCTGAATGAATGTCAATAAAATCTGCAGTTTGTTGTTTAAATTTCACTGCGTTAAAGTCGATCAGATAAAGATGAATCATTCATCTCATCAGGCCAATCTGACGGCATATTTATCAAACAGTTATCATCTCTTTTTTTATTTCTCTGGGTATTTTTACAAAGTAGAGCACGGCGAGCAGCTTGAAGATGAAGAGCCTGATAGTGGACAGGACATCTTCGTGTCAAGCTGGAAGGAGGATTTCATTTGATCAAGATCGTCCTTCTTCAGGACAGAGAGGGAGCTCGGCCAGAACAAAGTCAGCACAGCAGAGTTTGAGTGTGGGATGGAAATGATGCAAGTGTCCGGGACAATCAGAGACCTAATAGTCTTTTTACAGAAAAACAATAAAATGATCTGCTAATTTGAGGTTTATCTCGATAGGAGAGTAGCCAAAGCAATTCACTGCCAAATGATGGTCCTTGATGTCAGGGCATCTCAAACTTTTTTAGCTCTTGACACAAACTAATGTTGCCAGAGACTGGGGACCCCTGCTGTCCCTGGAGGTGGTTGAGGTATTTATTGAGCACACACTCGCGTCCACACTAAAGCTCTGTTTCCACCAGTGGTCCAGTTCGGTAAGGGGTAAACCCTCATTTTTCTTTGGTTACCACAGCCAGCTGTACCCTTACATTTCACTACATCATAGCAGTGCGATAAAGTGTAGACCACGAAAAACCTGACACTGAACAAAGACCGGTGACTCCTAGGAAGGTCTGCATCTCCAAAGTCGTCCAGGGGGCGGAGCCACGCGCTGACAACGGTCTCCAAATCCACAGGATATTTAAACATGGCATGTTTTGTGTTTGACCTTTATTACCAATGTCACATGGAAAGGGGTTTTCTCGACCAATCAACGGACTGCAGTGTGTCTGACTCCAGTGTTAGGGTTGGATCAGTACGCTTGGCACCCCAACTATTTTGGTACCATTCCCAACTTTTGACAGTAGACATGCCAAACAATTTGTTAAGTACCGAATCAAACTGAACCAGACGACTTGGTGGAAACAAGGCTTAATAGGCTTAGAAACACTGGTAACACAAATGAATACAACAGCCTAAAAACATAAATTCATCTTATATTACATAGTAATTTATTGCAAGAAAAGCTAGAAACAAAATACAAGTAATGTCTATGTATAGACTTTTGGCTGAGTGGACATACAAGACTTAATAACCAGATACACGTGTTCATCTTGATGTGTAAATGTACACTGACATATTTAAAGGTTTATTTTTGGGATTTATTGTAGAGCTAGGACAGTGGATAGAGTCAGAAAACGGAGATTGGGGAATGACATGTGGGAAAGGGGGCCACAGGGCAGATTCAAACACTACAAGCGCCCCTCAAATTTACATTTTATGCGTTTTTACAAATCAATTTAATTTCTTTTAACTTAATGAATTGGATTCATTTGAAAACATTTCTTTAACTACCTTTGTGTACTACCCTATTTCTTTTACCGTACTGGGTAAAATAGGCCTATACAATTTTTATATTTTATTTTAAGTCGTTTTTTGGAAAGCATCCCGCGTCTCCCCCTCTTGGGCGCTCCCGACCCCCCGGTGTGTCCCGACCTGGTCCCGACTCCCAGCCATGGCAACTTCATTTTGATATGGACTTGCCTCAATGTGTAGTTTTATTTTGGAAAGAAACCGGAGCTTGTTTTAGTGTGACGTCAGTTGCAGCTTGTCTCTACCGGAAGTGTAATAGAGGAAGAAGAAGAAGAAACTTGAGCTTGACGCTCCGGTTCAAGTCATTCGTCCTCTGAGGACAGAGTGTTAGCTTTTAGCAGTTAGCTAGCAGGGTGAAGATATCCACAAGGAAACCAGACGTCCGTGTGCAGGCTGAGGGACAGGTGTGTGTGTGTGTGTGTGTGTGTGTGTCGTAAGGTAATGAATTAGCAGGCTAACTTAGCGGTGTTAGCTTCGTTGAACTTTGCTCAGCAGGTTCATTCAGTTTGTTTTATTTCCTCCCTCAGGTGTTAGCAGATAAAAACTCTTCAGTGATGTTTTATAGTTTATTTTAATTTAGGGTATGAGTTATTATGTTTTTATAAATGTTAAAATAATAACGGACGCTTAAATGTGACACAGTGAAACACGACAGGAGGGTGGGGTAGTACGTCCACTAAAATACACACTCAGAAAGTGTGTGTGTGTGTGTGTGTGTGTGTGTGTGTGTGTGTGTGTGTGTGTGTGTGTGTGTGTGTGTGTGTGTGTGTGTGTGTGTGTGTGTGTGTGTGTGTGTGTGTGTGTGTGTGTGTGTGTGTGTGTGTGTGTGTGTGTGTGTGTGTGTGTGTGTGTGTGTGTGTGTGTGTGTGTGTGTGTGTGTGTGTGTGTGTGTGTGTAGATGCAAGCTGCTGGTCCATGGGTGTGAGTAGACTTGATCTTTTCTACAGACGGCTGCTCCTCACCAAACTCTTCATCGGGGGATGGGGGAAGCCTGAAGACCTTAAAAGGTACAGAACCAGAACATGGGGAGCGTTACTGAACTGTTGGGGGTTCAAGGACACCTCACCAGCAACCACACCAATTTCCAAACCTCTGTCCTAGTGGGACACGCGACCTTCTGGTTCCCAACAAGTCCCATCAGACTGAGCTAGATGTGAATCTGAATACAAATTGATTTTAACTGGCAAAAAATGATATTTTGTGTCTTACAGAATATTTGAGTTTCGTAAGATTATTGGGGACCGAGAGAAGTGCAAGTTTTTGGTGCCGGAGGATTATCCAGTTTACATAAATAAGGTTCTCCCTCAGTGCCGACTTCAAGTGCAATAAAGTATATTAATTTTTATGTGTCAACAAATTTATTTTTATTAACATTTCTGTTTGTTTCCAGACAGAGGAGCACGCCGACTGTCTCATCCACGATGGGTTCCTGATCTCTCCTCTGGAACACCTGGTTCCTGGAATCCTGCCAGCAGAGTCTGTCAAAGCCAGGTACAGATCCAGAGTCTGTCAAAGCCAGGTACAGATCCAGAGTCTGTCAAAGCCGGGTACAGATCCAGAGTCTGTCAAAGCCGGGTACAGATCCAGAGTCTGTCAAAGCCGGGTACAGATCCAGAGTCTGTCAAAGCCGGGTACAGATCCAGAGTCTGTTAGGGCTTGAAATATTGTAGAACTCTTCAGGGGTGAAACTTGCTAGAGTCACGTACAGGTGGTCCACAGTCTGACAGAGCCAGCTGCTGATTGGACTCATGTGAACCTCAGCTTCAGCAGAAAACAGAATCCATGTTAAAAGAAATCCTAAAATGCCAAAAAAACAGAAAAATACAATGAACAGAAACATCTACAGAGAGTGACCTTTGACCTTTCTTTGAGTCCTCTGTCCAGGTTACACGCCAGAAACGTGCAGTGTGGTGAAAAAACGTGGTCGTAAACTTCCGATTATGTTTGTACTGATCATGGCACCTGACCTCATTTCTTTTATTCGGCAAATATAAAATACATTTTTTTTATCTGCATTTTGATGCGGCGGATGCTAATTTTGGACCCGGCTGTGACCTCTCTGTGATCGTGATACCTGTCTTAGACCAATCAGTGAACTGTCTCTGACTTGTCTTTGACATGTCAGTCACTACTCTGTAACCTGTCTGTTACCTGTGACCTACCTTTCTGTGACTCCTCGAGGACTCATCTGTGACCTGCCTGTGTCCTGTTGCTAACCTGTCTGTTACCTGTAGGTGACCTGTCTGTTACCTGTCTGTTACCTGTAGGTGACCTGTAGGTGACCTGTCTGTTACCTGTAGGTGACCTGTCTGTTACCTGTAGGTGACCTGTCTGTTACCTGTCTGTTACCTGTAGGTGACCTGTCTGTTACCTGTAGGTGACCTGTCTGTTACCTGTTGCTAACCTGTCTGTTACCTGTAGGTGACCTGTCTGTTACCTGTTGCTAACCTGTCTGTTACCTGTCTGTTACCTGTCTGTTACCTGTAGGTGACCTGTCTGTTACCTGTCTGTTACCTGTAGGTGACCTGTGTGTTACCTGTAGGTGACCTGTCTGTTACCTGTAGGTGACCTGTCTGTTACCTGTAGGTGACCTGTGTGTTACCTGTAAGTGACCTGTGTGTTACCTGTAGGTGACCTGTGTGTTACCTGTAAGTGACCTGTGTGTTACCTGTAGGTGACCTGTGTGTTATCTGTAGGTGACCTGTAGGTGACCTGTAGGTGACCTGTCTGTTACCTGTAGGTGACCTGTGTGTTACCTGTAGGTGACCTGTGTGTTATCTGTAGGTGACCTGTAGGTGACCTGTAGGTGACCTGTCTGTTACCTGTAGGTGACCTGTGTGTTACCTGTAGGTGACCTGTGTGTTACCTGTAGGTGACCTGTCTGTTACCTGTAGGTGACCTGTGTGTTACCTGTAGGTGACCTGTGTGTTACCTGTAGGTGACCTGTGTGTTACCTGTAGGTGACCTGTCTGTTACCTGTAGGTGACCTGTCTGTTACCTGTAGGTGACCTGTCTGTTCAATGTTTCAGGTTCCAGTTTATTGTTCCTAAGAGGTGGAAGAACCACAGACCAGTATGCATCCATCTTGCCGGTACAGGAGACCATGTAAGACACACACACACACACACACACACACACACACACACACACACACACACACACACACACACACACACACACACACACACACACACACACACACACTAGTGTTTCCCCTACCATTGTATTGGGGTGGGGGGGGGGGGCTGAAAAAAAACTAAACAGCCTTATGTTATTTATCTTAACTAGACAACGGCATGTCATTTCTGTCTCTTCATGGGATTTGTCAGTAATTATTTTGAGAACTTTGCACTAATAGCTGCTACAGCATCAACGTATCATGAGCCATCATGTTGAAAGACAGCCGACGGCTTCACTGCTGTCCCTCCCACGAGGGCGCGCCTAACACTCGAGTTGTACCCTCGCAAACAGATTTTAGCGCAGGTTTTCTCTAGTATAAAACACGTTTGGTAAAATCCCAACAAAAGCCAGGCTAAAATCATTATTCAAAGAACAAAAAATCACCTGCAGAGTCGAGAGTGACAGCAGGGCATGACGAAAACAGAATGGAGAAAAGTTTCAGCCACAGTGACAGACAGCTGGAGGAGCTGGAACATGCTGCAGCTAAATGGCCCCTTAAAGTTAAAGACTAGATCCTGGTAAAGATCAAAGTTATTCACAAAACATCTTAGCCCTTAAGAGAGCTCCTAAAGTAAAGATCTAAGGATGAAGAGTTTCTCACGGAGAAGAAAGGAGAGATTCCAGCTCTATCACAGCCTCATATTAATATCAGATTAAGTAGACTCTTACAGTAAATATTTGATCTAGTTTTCCAAATCAAAAGTAATGTGCCCCCCCCCCCCCCAAGCTGTAAAGCTAGGGGAAACACTGCACACACACACACACACAACCTTACTGCGATGTTAACATGATCCTCTCTGACTCTGTGTGTGTCTGAGTAGTTTTTCTGGCGTCGGAGGACCCTGATGGCTCGTCCGATGATCAAAGAAGCAGGAATGGCCTCTCTGCTTCTGGAGAATCCGTATTATATCCTTTTATACCACCAATTTAGAGTCTCCTGTTAACCTAACGAGCAGGTCTGTGGATTGTGGGAGGAAGCCGGAGTACCAGGAGAGAACTCACACATGCATGGGGAGAACATGCAGACTCCACACAGAGAGACTCCTGTCAGACAGGGATTCAAACCAGGAACCTCCTCACCGTGCAGCCCAGATTTGGTAATCTTAAAGTATAATCTGGATCAGGTTGATCCAAACCAGATTGTCCACAAACTGAAATCCCTTCTCAGTTTCGAAATATAAAATGTAATGTTTGATATTGAAGATATATAAAGTCTACTTTACCTCCTGTCAGCGAATACTCAACGTCTAGATCATTAACGTCATTATAAAAAAAACATTTTTGTTTGACCTACTTAAAGTTTTATCAGATTATTTAAAAATCAAAGTGATCACAATTCTACTCAAAAAGTTGACAACACAAATTTGAGATTTAAAAAAATGCAAATGGATTTCCTGATTTAAAGATTTGATTCAGTTTACAAAATAACAAAGAAAACGTCTGAAAATAAAATCTGATCCTAAAGAAAAAAACACGTCCAGCACGCTGCAAACAAACAAACCGACAGGAAGAGGAGAAAAAACAACAAACAAAAACATTCAAAGATTTTCTCTGTTTATTTCAACATGAGGAAAAAAAATCCATCTTTTAAAATGTGTCTTTGTGTTCATCATCTGTTTGTTTCTTAACCGGCCTTCACATGGATACCGTAAACCCAAAGACCAACTGTAAGTTCACACTTCATTCTTTCATTTCAGATGTAAAGATTTATAAAAACAAGAAAGAGAAAAGAGTAAAACTGTTGGAACACGAGTCCTGATCTTGAGTGTGTTTTGTTAGCTTAAGACTGTTCACGTGATTTCAGTTCGGAAAAGTCTGAATGTTGTAGCAATAGCACAAAACAGCGTTGATGCTACGAAGAAGATCTGTGAAATGTTACTGTTAAGAGTGATATTTGAGCAAAAAGTTGATGTGCAATATGTGAATTAATCAAAAGTATCTTATCATTAACTAAACATATTTTGATGACAATTCTGACATCAAGTCGGGTATCTAATTGATTTTAGATACCGCAGCAGGTGACTGCCAATAAACCACTGAGACCCGGTTCTGCGAGCAATGACAAGCGTCTCAAAGTTGATTCAGTTGTTGTGTTTGTCTGTTTTGGTCCTTAGAAAGTATTTAGTTGGTTCTCCTTCAATCTTTATTTGTAAAGCACCAATTGATAACAAATGTTTTCTCAAGCCACTTTACATAAAGAGCAGGTCTAGACCTTACTCTTTGTTACATTATTTACAAAGAGCTGACATGAATCCATCATGAGCACTAAAGCCCCGTTTCCACCAGGCAGTCCGGTTTGGTTCAGTACGGTACGGTACTGTAAACCCTGATCTTGTTTGTGTTTTCAGAGCCAATCGTACTCTTATTTAGTAAGCGGAGTGTAGCATCAGCTATGTAACAGTGTGACATCATAGCAGCCCAACACAGTGAAGCCCGATATTAATTAAGTTCAACAAAGAAGAATGGGTCACAGTAAACAAATGGGACCATTTAGGATCCGATCAGTACCCTTGGCACCCCAACAGAAGGGTACCAAAAAAGTAGGATGGTATGGATCCCTTATTTTGGCACCATTCCCAACTGTTGACGGTGAAACGCCAATAAATGGGTATCGTACCAAACTGAACTGGACCGCTTGGTGGAAACGGGGCTATAATAGAAGCATTAAACAAAGTTACAGTGGAAAAGGAGAAACGGCCGTCTGCTGAGACTGTGATGTGCTTTGGAGGTGGGATAGACGGAGATGCAGAAAGAAGCTGCGTTTCCTTTTTAATGCTCATAGAAACAGCTTCCCTGAGTGGACCGTCTCTCTTCGCCCACGGAGGCAGGGCTAACGGCTGGAGAGGAAAGGATTCACTTGAAGGAAACGGAGACAGCCTTGATCAACAAACCCAAAGGGAGTTTTTTAGTTCACTCTCTTTGTCTTAATGCCACATCGTATTAAAGGCAGGGCTGGTAGTTTCAGAAAAACTAGCATGATTCTGAAAATAGCATTCCCTCAGTGCTGCGTCTGCACCCCCTCCCCTCTGTGCTCCCTCTAAAGCCACGCCCCTTTACTTACATGCACAAGCGCTGTGGCTTTTTTTTAATTGGCTTTAGATAGCCGTTTAAGATCGATAAAGTAGTAGATGATCTGCCCGTCTGTTTGATCTACAGGTGATAGAGAGAGAGAGGTCTGCTGTGATATTCCTCTTTATTTATAAAGATCGAGGTGTTTCATGATTGTTTTGTGCAGCTGGTTACACTCTGTGTTATTCCGCTCACCTGATGTCAGAAAGGAAGCGCGAGTGAAACTTTTTTAGACTGTAGTTGTGTTTGGGTGACTTTATTTATAAATTGGTGGAACAATAATGTTTGGTGCTTCGGATATCAGCTAGTCTGGAGTGTAAACATGAAGTGTCTGTGTGAATGTTCAGGAGGTCCAGTCTGAAGAACGTCTCGGACCTGTTTGTGATGGGGGGCGCTCTGATCCTTGAGTCCACCGTGCTGCTCCACTGGCTGCAGAGGGAAGGTTACTGGCCTCTGGGAATGACTGGAATCTCTATGGGAGGATACGTGAGTACAATATTTAGAAACTCTCGGTCCATACTGAATAGAGTTTGTGCCTGTGTAAAACATTTATCAGACCTTCTAAAACGTTGACTCTCTTCTATCAGACACATTTTGAAATCACGACTATAGAGTATTTTCATTTTTGATCCTTCTATCACAGTATATTATTTCACGTAATTTACGAGTATGACATCATGTTTTTTAAAATGTTTATATGATTGCTCCTCCTGTCAATCACGTGTGTGTAGATGGCGTCTCTGGCAGTCACTAACTGGCCGAAGCCGATTCCTCTGGTTCCCTGTCTGTCCTGGTCCACAGCCTCCAGCGTCTTCACCACGGTAACTTACTCACCAACGAGGTCACTTCCTTTTATTACTGCAACATGAGAGCTGATGTCAACAGGACATCCCACACCTCACTGCTCCGTCCTCTGGGTGGAGCTACAGAGCACTGAGATGTGCAGGAAGGCTCGCTTTGGGGGGAAAAGCCTGGGGTCTCATTTATGAAAGAGTGCGTAGAATCCATACTAAAAATGTAGGTGCGCCAAAAATCCGGAAATGCCGTGCGCACAAAATGATTCAGATTTATAAAACCGTTCGTATGCACACGGCACGCAATATTCCCTTTTATAAATCACGATCCACCTGGAAATGTGCTCACGTACATTAGCCCCATGTTCGACCCTCTACATGCCCACAATCAACCATAAACGCTCAACGCAAAGCAGCTCGTGAATGAAGAAGCATACAAACGAGGGGGCGGAGCAAAGGTTTCCAGCACTGGATCGCTGTGAAAACAGGAAGTTTAGACGAAGAAAATAAACTTTCTGATTCAGAAATGGAGGAGCTTGTGAATGAAATGAAGGATTAAATGGACATATGGATAGTTTACTCCAGCAGGAGGATCACAAACTGAAGAAAAATCAGAGAGTGACACCACGTCGCTGCTGCATTCACGCTGTCCTCCTACAGCGCCAAAACATCCAGCCTTCATCATTACACACAAGTATATCTACAATGTTTATTTGTTTACAGGACCCACACTGACTTCTTCATATACATAATTATGTGCAGGTGATGAAGACGTGCTGAGTAACAGGAAGGCGAAATGTGTGAAGCCACACCGTGTCTCTGTGCATCTTGACTCCGTCATCTTTATAAAAACTAAAAATCACACTATAAATAAATGAAGGATATTGAAAGATATTAATGAAAACGGGAGGTTTTTGTGTTAGTCTAGTCCAGTTCTGATTTACTCATCATTGATTACATTAGTGTACAAGTCTGGTCCTCTGAGGTCCGTCTGGGATAATGAAGGCGAGACAGCACTGATGAAATATGTATGTAACAGACCTTTTTGTGCTTGTGCTTGTGCTTGTGCTTGTGCTTGTGCTTGTGCTTGTGCGTGCGTGTGTGTGTGTAGGGCGTTCTCAGTAGAGCAGTGAACTGGACGGAGCTGGAGAAGCAGTATGCGATAAACTCTGTGTATGAAGAGGAGATCATTAATCTGCTGGAGTACTGCGGGGTGAGTCTGAATGTCTGTTTATTGTTTTTGTGAGATTTAGACAGTTTGCAGAGTTCAGCTGCAACTTCTGGTAATCAAGAACAAGTACTGGATCTGTTCCTACCTAGAGCTCCAATTTTTGTCGCCATTGTATTGGAAAAACTTCCAATATTTAATTTTTACTTTTACCAGAGTCGTATCGAAGTTTAAAGTGCTGTCATGACAACCGTTCATCAGTATGATGGATACTCGCTCTAACCGTGAGTTTGTCTATGTGCTCTGACGCTCAGGCTGACTCCTTCAAGATGTGTCAGGAGTTTTTAAAGGATCCAGGGTCTTTGGGGGATCTGCTGGGTCTCTCTGAGGACAGAACATCGACCGGACAGAAAGCTGGACAGGGACTGCTGATTGGAGGAGACCACGTAGAACAGCTTCTGTCCTCAGTTAGCAGCAGTGGGACCACAGTGGACTCCATACAGAGGTAATCAATACAAGCTATTGTGAAATAAACAAGTGTTTCATTTCTAAGAATAAGTCTTCTTGGGGCGCGCGTCCCATGTATTGAGACTCTCGTCTCGAGCGGTATGCCCGGGTTCGCTTCCACCCGTGGCCCTTTTCCGCATGTCATTCCCTGCTCTCTCTCCCTGGTTTCCGACTCTATCCACTGTCCTCTCTCTGCATTAAAGGCACGAAAAGCCCAAAATAAATCTTTAAAAAAAAATGTCCTAAATATTAACATTACAGGGAGTAACTTCTTCAGTCTAAGAGTCTAACATGCACTTTTAATACAGAGCTTTTCATATAAAGAGAGGGCTGCATCCTATATACCAGTTGACCATTATAAAACGCTGCAACATGCGCCTTCATGGCTGCACTGAATGGACACAGTTGGAAATTCCCCTCCATTAATTGTTGCTGCTGAGAGAGTGTGCAGGGAAACACAGTGATGTGGACCAGGCGGGCGGCGCCACTTTTTACCAGCGTTTGTCCCTTATTAGATCGTAGTCCTGAATTTAGAGAAAACAGTAAAAAGTAATTAAACCTTGTGGAGTGCGTGACCACATCCACCAGGGACACCGGGCTATTCCACCACAGTAAAGGAAGAATGTGCTACATGTTACACATAAATCCAGTCTGTCCTGTGTAAATGTGTCTCTGAGTCATGACAGTCTACAATGAGGGAGAAGCTTGAGTCCTGCTGGCTGTGTTGTTGTCAGAGCTGTGTTTACATGGACGGGACGGTCGGCTCCTCCCCTTGTGTATAAAAGCTGTTTTAGTCAAGAACTAGAGAGAAGAAGAAGAACATACTCACTGATTATATTTGGATGTTAGTAAGAGTTTTTAGATCACACTCATTCTGTGTCAGTTTACATGCAATCTGAAGCTACAAGCTAACTAAAGAGCGCTAGCATTAGCATGCTAACACAACAATGCAGGACACAGGCAATTGCAGCTCAAACCAAGGACAATTTTGTCCGCCGCTTGAGCTTAATGGTGCTTAATTATTGTGCGCACAAATTCATTACGCCTCCGTGTAAACGTGAGTGGAGGGGTGTTGGAGGTGTGTCTCTGGAGGAGAGTGGAGGCTTCAGTGTGGAGGAGGTGTGGCCAAACAGCTGTTTGTTTTGGTTTCATGCTGGTGCTCAGTGGCGACATCTACTGGATGAAAAAGTCGCACCTTCTTCCTTTTATTGTTGTTAGATATAACCCCAGGGAATCTGTCACTTCACTCAGTTTTGATCTCTTAACTTTCTCTCTTTTCAGAAGCGTCAATGGGAACACACACAGGGGGAAGAAGACGGATTCAGACAAATGCTGTCGGCCATCTTTACACAGAGAGTCCATCAGTTTCATGAAGGGAGTGATGGACGAGTGCACCCACATGGCCAACTTCTCTGGTAACTAACCTCAGAGGACAAACATGAGAAATGATGTGATCACTCAGTGTGTCGGGGAAAGCAGAGTTCTCATCAGTGTCTGCAGATTAAAACAGGAACATTTTATTATTCCTTTTTAACAGAGGAACCAGAGCTGCAGGTTTGACATTTTTAGATGTAGAGTCAAGATGTTTGTAAAAACTGGAGAGGACTTTGAAGCTTCAACACCACAGATTCCTGACTCATGTTTTCATGTTTTTTTCTTCTCTGGTATCTGACGAGACGCACAGATGGTAATAATGTTTGTGTTTGTCTGAAATGTTCTGTGCCAGTCCCGGTGGACACCAGTCTGATCATCGTGGTCCAGGCCAAAGAGGACGCTTACATCCCTCGTACGGGAGTCCTCAGTCTGCAGGAGATTTGGCCTGGCTGTGAGGTCAGGTACCTGAAAGGAGGACACATCAGTGCATACCTGTTCAAACAGAACGTCTTCAGGTAAACCAGGACGCAGAAAGAAGGTTGTTACAATACCAGAATTTAAACTTTTCTATAATTCTAGAAAAAAAGAAAAGATGTTGATACCTGTTTGATACCATGGCAACAAAAATAGAAGGCGAAGGCACCAAATATTAAGAGATTTCAGCCTGTACACAGAAAACTCACTGAACTGCTGATTTGACCATCATTACATTTAAAGAGACACACACACCAAAACGGAGCGTTCTGAGAGAGCTGGTTTATACAGGGTCACAAACCTCCTCTGGTGCTTGATTCATGTTATATTTTGACCAAAGCACAGCACAGATGTTTCATTTAGACTGTTTGAAAAGGTGGAGAAGGGGGATAATATGTCCTCTGTAATGTTTTTTAAAGCTTCAGTACTTTTTGATATTATGGATTATTAAAATAAGAGAGGATTTCTGGCTGTTAAACATTTGGTATCTGTGTGTTATTTGCAGACAGACCATATACGACGCATTCAACAGATTCTGTGTCAAGTATCCCAACCTGCACTAACCATTGGATCTGAACCAGGACCAGAACAGGAACCAGGACCTGGACTGGGACCAGTGTCCTTTTGCAGCAGCTCTGTATAAGTTCTTTCTTAAGTTGTGCTCTAGCATCCACTCTAAACCTGACGTGTAAACGAGTTAGTTTGTAACTTAAGTTGTGTCATTGTTTGGTTACCATGGAGACTTAAGATTCATTTTAACTAGTGGAGCGTAACGTCCAAACTAACCAAAATAATAACTTGATGTGACCAATCAGAGAGCAGCATGTTTCTCCCTGCAGTGTTTGTTTGTTTCCTCTCATGTCTGATTGTCTCTGATCACACTAACGGCTGAAAATAACTTTAATGTTTGTATGATAGGACAAGTCGTCATGATGAGGTCATAACCTACAGCTAGTGTCAGATGACAACAGTGACGCCTAGTGGTGAAGTCTTCAACTACTACATGACGTGATTTAACAGTCCTCTACGATTGGACGGTGAAATGATCTCTACTCATGGAGAGCTAAAGCGGGAGTAAACACAAAGTCATCAAACATCTGAGGGATGTAACCGATCACGGAGAACACGCACAGCCGGTGAAACCCTCTGCTCCTCCTCATCCTCCGAGTTAGCCCACCTTTCTAACACAGTCACCATGACAACGCCATTTTACCTTGGACTTTGAAACCTACTAGGACCTAGGTGTAAGATTTAAGGTGTAACTTCTGCCTCTATCACAACTTTATGGTGCTAAACCTAAAATATGAACTCCGTCCTGAATTAGAAAGTTTTTCTGACGACGTTTGAACTTACGCAGAGCTGCTGCAACCCGGTGTTTGACATGGAGCTGCAGCTTTCCACAGACCAGAACATCAACAATCTGCTGCCAGTTAAGATCTTTTCACTCGAAACATGAAGTTTCTGACTGCACAGATTAGATCTGACTGTGTGTGCGTGTGTGCGTGTGTGCGCGCCTGTGAGCGTGTGTGTGAACATGATGTGACTCTGAGATATAACAGTGATGTAAATTGACTGTTGTGTTGGTACCACTGAATGATGCTGCAGTATTTAATAAATTAATCTAGAACATACTGACGACAGAGAAATATCAGGCTTCTATAAAATAATAATTTTATATATAAATTATAATTATTCCGATAATTTTCACATTTCAGTGTTTTTAATCCACTCATGATTTTTGTGACCCCTTTATTTCCTTTACGTAAGCCTCCTCTGTCTGTTCAAAATGAACCAAACTGATTTTTATTTGTTCATATCAAGCACACTGATCTTCTGGAGCTGTATTAAAACATGCTAACACAACATGCTAACACAACCCCACACACCTGTGGCAAATGTCACTGAACGATCACCGACTGTCTTCAGTCAGACTGAAATGATGAGCAGCTATGATTAACACGTATGTCAGTACGAAAGAAAAACTACACTGCTGCTGCACAGAGGGACTCAGATGCTGCAGAAAATCACTGTTAACTTGTTTATTGATTTCATAGTTGGTTTGTCGATGCGTCTCTTTTTACGTCTAACGTGACAGCTACTCGCGGTACAGCTCTAAACTTAATGAAACAGGTGCTTTCAGGAGCATAATCAGTAGCTGTGATAAAACAATTCCAATGCGGAAGTGCAAAATCCTGCAGTTCTTTGAGTGTCCACTAGAGGCTGACTCCAGGAACACCGACGGGCATAAAAGCCGTTTTTACAGCAGGAATAAACATGTTTACAGCCTGGTACGAAAAACAGTTCTGATTAACTATTGTCATGATGGGCACACACTGTACTGGGGTGAATTTATTTTAAACAGTGCCGTTTTGATTTTAAAAAACGATACATGTTATCCATAGTTAGGAGCGTAGCTGAACTGATTGACAGGTGGGTGTGATGTAACAGTTCATCAAGAGGTTTAAAACCCACCTGACCTCCAGCTCTCAGCCTGTCGTTAGGTTGACTGAAAGTTAGACTGAGACAGGATTTCCAACATGGTGGCTGCTGCTGATGAGCCTCCGGAGCCCCCTGTAGGAACAGATGGCTGACATCATTCAGGCTTCATCCTTTAATATTTACAGTCTATGATAAAAAACTGGAGATGCACAGATTATGAAAAATCTGGGCCGATACTGATGTTTGTTTTATTACTTCTTTCGGTGTAAGACTCCCATAATGACATAAACATTTCCTCTCATGTTCGACCGTCAATTCAAATCAGAGTTTGTACTTGATGACATCATTGAGTTAATGCGACAGAACAGATAATCATCAGCTACTTTCATTTTTGATGAAGTCTGCCAACAGGCTGATACTGATGTTAAGCTAATTCACCGGAGGATATGACGTGATCCGTGGGTAGATTACTTGCATCACTGATCTGAAACCATGGGCTCTGTGATGTGATGCATGTAGCTTACTTCTATAAGTGCATGGCGTGGTTCTGTGGCGTTAAAAAGCTAACATTACAATTTCTAATAGTTTCCATAAACATAATCATGAGGCTGAGGATCTATAATGTCATATCACTCTAACACATTACACTTTGCCGCAGAGTCAGTTACCATGGTGATCTGACCAGGTCATAAGAGAGCCAGCTCCGTGACACCAGAAACTGGAACAACAGATGGGTTACTCTGACATCTTGCTTCGTGGTGCACCTCTCTGGTTCTGTTTGGTCTGAGACTTTGATAAGATAAGAAAAGACTGTACTGATAATTATTTAATCTGCAGACTGGGTTAGGGTTAGCGTTCTAACTCTCACAGACTGCGACCATCACATCCTCATCAGAAAGTGTTTTTTTTTTGTTTTGTTTGTTTAAAAAGTGCTCTCGTGAACCTCCTCATCAGTGTGCCATTCTTTTGTTGTTTCACGTTATTGTTGTTGTTGTTATTGTTGCTTCCCCTGATTGCACATCATCCTGTTTGCTTCCACAGTTCTTCTCGATGGGTTTTTTAAATAACTCTACATTTGTACAATTTATAAAATGGATAGATAAAATAACTCCTGATTGGTTAAAAAATCTATTGATAGTTTGATTTAATGATTGGAAATGTTGCTTTGTTTTTTTTAAATAAGGATCTCAGATTTTTATAACACAACTGCACTTGTAAAGTGTTACACAACAACACAGATTCAAATATGTTTCTGTTATTAAACTTCACGTATACAAACAGATGTTTGATCAGTGATTGATTATTTTTTCCTCTTTGTGCCATAAAAAACAATAAAGTCATTAATGAGACAAACTGCTTTCGCTTCTTCACCATGGACGCACACACAACACACACTGAGAATCTTGCTTTCAGAATCATAATTAACATCTTTAGGAGTTTAGACTTCATTTTAGTATAACATTCTATGAGATAATTATTTCTGACTAAATTATGTGTTAAGAAAATTGTTATCCTTTAAAATTGGTGAAAAACAAAATCATTTAATTAAATCATTTAGTTCAATTTGACTTAAAACAACCACAAATTAAGTTATTCTAAAATTAAATCTCAATTATTGAATAATTACATTTGTTTAATTTAAATGACACTGTTCAAACCAAAGACTGTCAAATGTATAACAAACATACATGTAAAGATAATAATGAAAAAAACGAAATAAAATGTATGAACAGACCAAACATAAAATACAAAAGTAAATAAAAAATAATGAAATGGACAATTTAAAGAGGACATATTCTCCCCCTTCTCCACCTTTTCAAACAGTCCCCTGTGGTCTAAATGAAACATCTGTGCTGTGCTTTGGTCAAAATATAACATAAATCAAGCACCAGAGGAGGTTTGTGACCCTGTATAAACCAGCTCTCTCAGTTTTGGTGTGTGTGTCTCTTTAAATGCAATGAGCCCCCCCCCCCCCCCCCCCCCCCCGAGTTTTAAAAATGGCGGACATGCTCAAAAGTTTTGTTCTCGGCTGGAGGTGGAGTTTATGGGTGGAGATCCCAGGGGAGGGGAGGGGATTATTTTACCAGAATCCCACTGTGACATCACAAGGAGAGCACATTTGAAATAGAGCATTTTTCTCTGTGTTGTAAGACTTATGCAGACAACAAACAAAGGACTGGATGGGTTTATTTCACATTTTTGGGGTCTTTACCCAAATAAATGTTCAAAAAAACTATAGAAGTGGATTTTTCATAATATGTCCCCTTTAATTCTTAAATAACAAAAATGAATATAGGCATACTGTATGAAATATATCAATTATATCTATAAAATATAAAACCAACGAAATAAACTATAAAATGATAACGTCCGGAGACTTTAATTTTGTAGCTTGTTTACATGCGTGAGGTGGAGCCGGATATGACGTCAGCACCGCGGCGTACAGCTGATCGTAGCAGAGTCAGAGCTCCGTCAATGTTGTTTTTTAATGTGAACATCTGGACCGGACAGCCGCACGCGCCGCGGACATTCAGCGGGGACCCTGCAGCGCGTGCAGCTGACACCTGAGATACGTCACGAGAGCCGTTACCTGTTTGTTTTGGCTGTTACATCACCAAGGCCTGCCTGCGATGGTAGGCTAACGGGCTAGCTGTAAGCGCTAACAGGGCTCATGATGTGCTGCGGATAAACAGATTTTAGATTGAGCTAAGCTAACAGCTGTTTGACTGTGTGGCCACTGTAATGTTAGCAGGCGTGTAAAGACAGACAGGAGAGAGACAGACAGACAGGAGAGAGAGAGACAGACAGACAGACAGACAGACAGGAGAGACAGACAGACAGACAGACAGACACACACACACACACACACACACACACACACAGAGACAGACACACACACACACACACACACACAGAGAGAGACAGACACACACACACACACACACACACAGAGACAGACACACACACACACACACACACACAGAGAGACAGACACACACACACACACACACACACACACACACACACACACACACACACACACAGAGACAGACAGACACACACACACACACAGAGACAGTGGGCTGTTCCATGGTTCTGTAGTTTGGTGGTTATAGACGGTCTTTACGGTCTCAGAGGGTCTGTTGCGGGTCAAGGATGTGGCTCCGCCTCTTTTTCTTGCTGCTGTACTTCCTGCTGCTCTTCATGCTGGCGAGGATCTTCGAGGCCGTGGTCTGGTACGAGACCGGGATGATCTCCACCCAGCTGGTGGACCCGGTCTCTCTAAGCTACAAGAAGCTGAAGACCATCCTGGAGACTCGGGGACTCGGTTACTCGGGACTCGCCGAGAAGAGGGACGTGAGCGAGCTTGTGGAGAAGTCAGGTAGGAGGCTTTACCTTTTTGAAGATTGTTTCTTCAAGGACATCATCAGGGTATCACCTGTTGTTGAAGCCCAGTGTTCATTGGTTATTAATGTGAACTATATGATTTTTATGATCTGTGTATGATTGGTCATTGATGAAGACTCTCTGGCCCCGCCCCCTCAGGTGAGCTGACTCACGGCGAGCTGTACTCTGCCATGAAGAAGGAGACGGAGCAGACAGACGCTGGAGACTTGAGCAGCACAAACTTCAGTGGAGAGATGCACTTCTACGAGTTAGTGGAGGACACCAAAGATGGAATCTGGCTCGTTCAGGTAAAAACACACCTGTTACAGGAAACAGTGAGGAGGACACACCCCCTTTTCAACGTGTCAGTGTTTATTACAGGTGTGTGTGCACAGCAGGTGTGTACACAGGGTCCAGATTAAATCTTCGATGACCTACACTCAGCATTTTTAGAGCGGCAATAAAATTCTGAGGATATTTTAAATATTGTGAATTTCTATGTTTGATACTTGATCCACTTCATCAAACTAAAGGTCCACACCCAAGATTTTACCTGAAACACGAAGAGCCTCCTTTTAAAGCCAGTCAGAGGGTCAGTCCAGACTCAGGATCTGGCTCTGGACCGGGTCTTTTGTCTGACCCGGACTTGTGTCTTTGTGTCCCTGCAGGTCATTGCTCAGGACCGGGACGCTCTGCTCAGTCCGTCCAACTGGGGGAAGATGGTGCAGAAAGTGTCCCAGTTTGGGATCAGAACTGGAACCTTTAACTGCTCCAATGACTACAGGTGAGAAACCTGTCATCCTTTATACTGGTGTGACCTGTATGAAATGCTGAGACATGCACCATAACCCACTTCAGGTGACCTGACTTATTGTTTATTGCATTGCTTGGTTGCTTAAGCTTGCTGGCATCCAAAGCAACATGGACGAAGCTGGACGTGTATTTTCTGAAGTGAATTACCCTCATGGAGTTCTGGTTTGATTGAAAAGACTCCTCAGTTACAGACAAATGTCCAGCAGAGGTGTGCAAAGTATTATTCCCATGTTTAATATCCATCTAAAAACTCCTCACAGACGCTAAAGGTCACATATTACTCACCATGTTCCTCTAACTCTAACATGGGTCCCTAGTCTGTCTACAAACCCCCCTATGATGAGAAAAGTCCATCCTCTGTGTCTTTTGTGGCTCCACTTTTCAGAAAATGTGTGCTCAAACAGGCCGTTTGGAGATTTTCCCCTCATGACATCACGAAGGGTAGTAGCCCCTCCCCCAGGTGGGTGACACTCCCACAGCTAGGTGTTTGTTCTGTCCTCTGAGTCTGCCTTCTCACCGTAAACAATAGGACATGGAGCGAGAAAGCCCGAGACACCCAAGCCCTTCCAGAGAGGGGTCAGACACAGCTCATTTACATATTTAAAGGTACAGACACAGAAACAGCCTGTTCTGAGCAGGGCTGAAATAGAGGGGTTTATAGACATGATCAAATACAGGATCAGAGTGGATTCAGAACAAGAAACTTCACAGACATGTTTTGAGGAGCTCTGAGACAAAAAAAACAAAACCTGTTTGTTTGCATACAGAGCAGGAAGTAGTGTCTGATCACTGGAAACTTATTTTAACCCATGCTTTACACAGAGCTGTGCACCTGTTTGATCACAGCTTTTTAAAGTCAGGTGTGAAGAGAGTCAGAGAGGTCATTGGATGAGGAGAAGGTCTGATGATGACGTCATCAGTTCAAATGTTGGCACAGTGGGACTGATAACGAGCAGTCTCATCTTTCTGTCGTTCTGTCTCATCTTTAAAGTGCTTCACTCATGTTTGTGAGATCCTGATCTGGTTCATACTTCCTCTTGCTCCGCCCCTCAGGTCGTGTATCAGGCGGGGCTGGCAGCGCTCCACTCTCATCATGTCGGTCCCTCAGACGTCGTCATCCAAGGGAAAAGTAATGCTCAGAGAATACAACGGCCGGCGCATTGAAACAGAACACATCTTCCGCTGGATGACATCACATGTTTCTCAGCGGATCAAAACCCTGCGTCAGTCTGAGCAGTTGAAGGAGGAGTGGTGCTTTGACCCCGCCCACCCAGTGAAGATGTTTCTGTTTGCACGTCTGGCGCAGCCGCCCGCCTTCTTCTCCTCGTTGTCCGTCAAGTTCACCGGTAGGATCGACTTCATCTTTGTGGACATCCGTCACTGGGACAACTACAGCAGCCTATCAGAAATCGGCGTGACACAGGGCCCCGCCTACATCCTCAAGATGCCTGAAGGCATTTATCGCTATGGCAACAGGTGATGATTGATCCTGGAAATGATAATCAATAACTTTTCCCATGAAAGAGTAGTTTTAACTTTCAATGTCCCTTTGTCTCTGACCACACACACACACAGTACAGGGGAGTTCCTCTCCCTGGTTGCCATGGATACGTTCCTGCGGTCTGTGCAGCCAGAAGTCAACGATCTGTTCGTTCTTAGTCTGGTTCTGATCAACCTGCTAGCCTGGATGGACCTCTTCATCACTCAGGTGACTTCCTAACCCTGACCCATTTTACATTTCTGTCTGTGATGAGGTTTATTGTTTATTGTTTTGTTTTATTGATTACATCGTCTTACATTATCGTCAGGGAGCGACAGTGAAACGGTTTGTTGTTCTGATCCGGACTCTTGGAACATACAACTCCATCCTGCTGGTGTCCTGGCTTCCTGTTCTGGTATGAAATCATGATTTGATTTTGATCGATAAATGACGTTTTACAAGATCAAAGTTATGGATTATATCTCTCTGTGTTACACAGTAAATGGAGCTGTTTCCTGTTTAGCAAACCTAATCTAAATCTGATTTTTTTTTTAAACAGAAGCAGTTAACACCTGACAGGTTTAGGCGTGGTCGACTTAACTTTACAATAACTAACTGATTGTTGGGTTGAAAATGGATTATTAATCACTGAATGATCACCCTCTAGGCTCTCCTGCAGCTGCCCTACCTGGACGCTCTGTATGGCTACAGTCTGAAGCTGCTGCGGTACGCTGACACCACCTCCCTGGCCAGTCTGGTGAGAGCGGACTGGACCTTCTACTCGTCACACCCGGCTCTCTTCCTGTCCACATACCTGGTGCACGGCCTGCTGGTCGACTACTTTGAGAAAAAACGACGCTGTGCCGTCAGAAATCAGGAGGACAGCACCACCAACCTTGAGTGGCTGGCCAGTCTGTGGGACTGGTACACCTCCTACCTCCTCCACCCGATCGCCTCTCTCCAGCAGCTCCCGTCTGACCACTCCGACTGGGACGAGGATCCAAACTTCTTATTGGAGCGGCTGGCATTCCCCGATCTCTGGCTCCGCCCATTAGTAAACATGGACTACAGTAAAGCCCTGCCCACATGGAGGTTTAGAGCTCACTGCAGGGTGGAAGGGGCGGGGTCTGACGAAGAGATGGACAAAGAGACGGACAGTTCAAGGTCAGACTCGGAGAGCAGCGAGCAGACGGATGAATCACATGACAGAGGTCCACCCAGCGGCAGGGAGCCCCAGGGATCATCCTCAGCCCAGGACAGCAGAACACACACTGACCACGCAGCATCAAGCTGTCGTCATGGTAACAGAGACTTAACATCGGCTGACAGGCTGCCAGAGCATCTGCCCTGTGATTGGTCGGTATGGCCGCGTGACGTGCTGCATTGCTCGGAGTGTGTGGTCTGTCTGGAGAACTTTATGAACGAGGAGTTACTGATGGGTCTGCCCTGTGGCCACGCCTTCCACCAGCAATGCATTATGGTCTGGTTAGCGTCGGGCCGACACTGCTGCCCCGTGTGTCGCTGGCCAAGCTACAAGAAGAGGCTGCAGAGGGCAGCACCGAGCAGCTCAGCTGAACACTCAGTGCAAGAGTGATACAACTCTCTTCTCCGTGCTTCTTCTCTCTATTCTAATGCTTAGTGACTCTGAGTCCGTTAGCAGCACAGCTAGCTTAGCACCGAGCAGCTCAGCTGAAAAAAACTGCAGGACTGATAAAACTGAATCTTCTATGCTTTTCCTCTCCTCTCTGTTATCTTTGTCTTATTAAGCTGTCTGGTGACAAACTGGTCTACAACAACATCCTACCCTAGCTAGCCTCAAAGCTAGCTCAGCACTTCTCTGTTATCTGTACAGCATGCATGGGGTGAAGTTATGACGGGGGGGGGGGGGGGTTGCAGAACATAGACTACAAAACATGGACGTAGTTTCAGTGGCACCACTCATTGGTTTCTGAATGTGTGTTTTAAGCCCAACGATGGCGATCCCCATGTTTGAAATGCTGTCTGTCTTTAACTTTCAGTCAGCCTAGTAACGGTGAAGCTGAGGCGAAGCTCGTTGCCTCCTGACAAATCGCTACAACACACCCGCTTGCAATCAAATCAGTCACGCCTCTAATGCATAACTCTTATCCTTTGAAGAAACTGAAACCAGAGAGTTATTTAATCACCCCTCTTAGATGTGTTCTGATGAAGACAGACACTATTCAGACCAAAATAACCAGGCTGTTAACATGTTGATTTCTGCTGTCAAAATGGGCATTTCAGCGTGGGTGAGTACGAGACTTCAGGGGCTTTTTGCTGCCAGCCTCAAGTGGACACTCAAGGAACTGCAGTTTTTTGTACTTAAGCATTGAGGGATTCAATTTTGATTGGTGAAGACGGGGTGAAGACTTGTCTCTGGAGGCTGGAAGACTGGACTGGGGATGGGTGAAGACTGTGCTGGGGAGGGGTGAAGACTCAATTGAGGAGGGGTGAAAGTAAGGTGAAGACGGGTGATATTCTGTTGATATCAGGTCTGATGTTGTGTCACCTCATGTACAGCAGTGTACTTTCATGACAGAAAGTTAAAATGATCAAAACTCTGTCAGTGTTGTTTAAAGAGGAAACAGTCAGAGGAGACGTCACAGTAAACTTCGTCGTGCAATAAAACATGTCTGTAATGTGTTTTTTGTTTTGTTTTTCCGACCAGTGAGAGAAAAGTCCGTGTGACTTCAGTCTCTGTGATGACATGAAGGACAACAAAGCTACCTACATTACACTAACCACAAAACTTTAATCGATTTAACGACATCGAGCTGAAGTTATTCAGTTAGTTATGAGTTACCTGAGCTGCTGTCCCACCTCTATTAAACATTGAATGTTTCAATTTGACTTCTAAATGTTATTCTGACACCTCCCACTTTTCAAACTATCACTGCTCTTTAGACCTTTTAAAAAAGTCATTCAATTAGCATAAACTTTTTACAAAACCTTTAAAGATTAACATCACCATAATGACCCTGAACTCCGACATCTTTCATATGACTAATATTAGTCAGGTTCATCAGCGTGCAGCGTTTACTCCATCAGTTCAGCTGTGTCATGATTTCAGCACATTTTAAATTGTAGGTGATTATATTCTGACTACATTTCCCGAGTTATACTTTTATTTTGAAAGAGTCTACAGGAAGCCCTCCTACGCTGTAATATCGTTACATCTGCTAATCATGTGTTTAATGCCCTCTGGTGGAGTCAGTATGTAACTACAACGTTCATATTTTAAATTAAACTACACAGAGAAATAACATTTATAAAATTCATTATCTCATACCCAATTTATATTACATTTATTAAATTAATAAAAATTAAACATCTGAATAACTTTAATTTTGTCAAATAAGAAACAGATTGAATAAGAACACCAACTTCTTTTCAGATAACTTAAATTAAGACTTATTTAGATTCAAACATCTAAAGCAAGCACATGAAAAAAAAATCGTATTTTAAATGTAAACGCACGTATGGATGTAAAACTCGGTCAGATAAGAATATTATATATAATTAGAATTTCTCTCTGGTCATTTCAGCTTTGTTTAAAGAAAACAAAAAAAAACAAAGAACATTTTAAGGGAGATTAAAAGCTATCACTATTTAGATACTGTTAGTCTGTTCAGTAGGCGCGCACAGTAGACAGATATTTGTTCCTACTTCATCTGATTCATTCAGTAAGGAAGTGACGTCATTTATACCCATCCTCATTTGTTTTTATTGTTTATTCAAGAAGAGTAATGCACATATACAGTCAGGTAAACAACAAACAATATCACAATGTAAATCAAGTAAAAAACAGATTAAATAATAAAACATCATACAGTACATACAGGAAAGTACAAATGAAAGACAGTAATATACAGAATATAAAGTCAAATAAACCAATAAAGACACATACATAAATAAGGAATTCATTATTTAAATAGAGGGGGAAAGGTTTTATAATAATTCAGACATTTGTTACATTTTTTTATTGTTAATTAAAAGGAGTGATTTCAGTAGGGACTTTAACTCTAGATTAAAAAATAATCCAATTAATCCATTCTCCTTTGTTTTGATTTGGAGGAGCACGTGAAGTGATGTTTTAAGTTTAATTTCGCACAGCATTGTGGGTGTTAAAATACAATTCATTTCCTGAAAGGATGCATCCATACTGCAAAAAACTCTGAAGTTAGTATTCATGCTGAAATGTTCAGTCTACTGAGGTAGCCCCAAAAAATGACCACTGAATGACCATGAGGGTCTGGTCTACTGAAACTCCATACTGCATACTGAACTGTGGTTATTCAGAAAGGGCCAGGGACAAGATCTGGAGGAACACCAGAACATCAACCTAGCTTACTGAAAGGAGGATAAAGATCTTTAATGAACTGATGCAAGAAACCAAGGACTCCAGGAACAAACTGTGGCCGTTGGTTGAGTAGGCGAGGAAGGAGGTGAAGAAAGCCGGCTATAGAGGGCCCTTTGTGCATATTGATGGACCCCATCTCCTCCAGTCTTGTCAAGGCCTGCCTTCTCACCCTATCCCCACTCATTACCTCAACAGTTAACTCCTCCCTTTCCTCTGGCGTGCCGTTCCACTATGCCTCAAACTTGCTGCTGTCACCCCCATTTTGAAAAAACCTGGACTCAATCCTGACATCCCAAACAACTACAGACCCATCTCCAACCTCCCCTTCCTCTCAAAACTTCTGGAACGTGCTGTTGCTTATCAACTCAAAATCCACCTCTCTGACAATAACCTTTATGAATCATTCCAATCTGGTTTCCGTTCCCACCACAGTACCGAAACAACTCTCCTAAAAATCACTAACGACCTTCTCCTCTCCTCTGATGCCAGAAACCTTAACATCCTCATCCTACTGGACCTAAGCGCAGCATTTGTCACCATCAACCATTCCATCCTTCTCTCCCGCCTTGAAACCACCTTCAACATCACCAACACTGCTCTCTCCTGGCTCAAATCATACCTCTCTGACAGATACCAGTTCATCAGCGTTAACCACTACAAATCCCCCACTGCTCCTCTCTCCCAAGGTGTTCCCCAAGGTTCAGTTCTCGGACCCCTCCTCTTCATCATGTACTTGCTCCCCCTTGGTCACATCATCCGCCGCCATGGACTCCAGTTTCACTGCTTTGCCGACGACATCCAGCTCCACATCGCCACCAAAGCCATCACTCCTGCCACTCACTCAATCCTCACTGACTGCATCACTGAAATAAAATCCTGGCTCCAAACCAATTATCTCAAACTCAACTGCGACAAATCAGAAGTTATCATCATCAAATCCACCAACAACTTCTCCCTCACCATCAATGGCTCTACAGTGCTCCCTTCCCCCCACATCCGTAACCTTGGTGTCATCTTCAACCAAACCCTCTCCTACGACAAACACATCTAAAATAAATCACCAAAACAGCCTTTTTCCATCTCTGTAACATCGCCTGCCTCCGCTCATCCTACTCATTTTCAGCTGCCGAGACCCTCACCCACGCATTCATCACCTCCAGATTACTGCAACAGTCTCCTCTACGGTTCACCATCCAAATCACTCAAGAAACTTCAATATATCCAGAACTGCTGCTCGTCTCCTCACACACTCCAGCACCAGAGACTACATCACCCCCATCCTTCATGACCTCCACTGGCTCCCCATCCCCCAGCGTATCAACTTCAAGCTCCTCATCCTCACCTACAAAGCCCTTCACAACCTGGCTCCCCCCTACCTGTCTGAGCTCCTCCACCAGCACACTCATTTATTATTATTATTAAGAGAGTCATGATAACAGACATGTAAGTGATAAGTTACATTAGGCTGCACATATACAACACCACAGTAGGTGAGCTGAATGTGAAGATGGCTCTCAAATGGTTTAACTGGTTCAATGAAGGTGCATGGTATTTTGACACTATGAGTGTTCTATGAGTTAAAACTGTTATTATGTATGTTGCCTCCATCCTTCCTCGGATGGGCATCAGCTCACTTATCCCAATCGTTTTCATAGGTAGATGACCTGACTGACATGCACTTTGGCCGCTAGTAGAGGGTGAGCAAGCAACTTAGTTAAATTACCCACAGGGGGATACATCATTTAAATTTTTGTTGTTGCTAACTTCCAAAAAATAAGTTATCCTTTGTGGAGATTTGATAATAAATGATGAGCAACGTTTCTCTTCATCCTTTTTTTTTCTTACGATATATTTAAAATGAACATTGCACATTAAAGAGGACATATTCTCCACCTTTTCAAACAGTCCCCCTGTGGTCTAAATGAAACATCTGTGCTGTGCTTTGATCAAAATATAACATGAATCAAGCACCAGAGGAGGTTTGTGACCCAGTATAAACCAGCTCTCTCAGAACGCTCCGTTTGGTGTGTGTGTCTCTTTAAATGTTCTATATGTAACTTTTTACATGTATAAATCGTTTTTTATCGCCCATTAATAAGTGAACGGCTAACTGATGAGCTCGTGAAAAAGTAGATGTTCACTGTCTCTCTGTGTTGCCTGCATAAAAATTTTACCCGGGTCGGTTTTTCTGTCAAAGTTCCAGGAAGTGATGTTAAATGCTCGTTCTCGACGTCCTCCTCACTCCACTCCACTTTACAGAGATCATCAGTAGTGCCTGTCGAGACTGTTGTTTGTATGGAGAATAAATCTAACATGGAATCTGTACAAATAAACGATCGGCCTTTACACAGACTCCTTCACAGACTTTCACATGTGTATGTCCACTTACCTCCTCTGTCAACATTATGCCGGTAAATATCCAGTGTTTGACGGCCGATGATGAAGCTCGTTCGAAAACGTATGAGCACACCAGCGAGAGCGAGCAACAGTTTACTGAAGCAGTTCCAAAAACAACAAACAAGGAGCACTCTCGACAGTTAAACAGTAAAAGCTGCACGACCACAACAAGACTAGAAAGAGACAGACAACTGGTGCAGTTCGTCTGCGGTGTCGCTACAAACGCAGTATTTTAGAAAGTTACATATTGCTCCTTTAATAAATTATTTATTAAACTAATATTTGCCTCAACCCAAAGATTAAACCTACAGGAGACATCTCCGACTAGTGAGAGAGTTCCCGCCCTCTGTGTCCGGCGTGATGACGTTTAATGTCCCCGACAACCACTGTAGTCACATTTAGCCACTTGTTAGCAACCGCCTTTTTAAAGACGTGTAAAAACTTCAAACTTCACAAGTGAGGGTATTACCTAACGTAGTTTATGTGGTCTAACAAAACACCAACATCTCTTCAGCTTGTGTTAACCACAGACCTTATTTCAGGAGTCTAACCACAAACCCATTCAAAATCCCCGATGACTTTTAGACGTTAGACCCCATGGCGTGCAAATGCTAACTTACTTCTGGGTTTTAAGACTCTATACTAACCCCTTCATAAAGAAGATTTTCAACCAATCAGATTTATTGAATATAAAATTGTGCAGTTTGGACTTCAGAAGGTACAAAGAATGTGACGGATCAAAGGAACTGAACAAAACAAAACATGCTTCAAATTGAAATACTGAGCCTTTTAGACAAAACATTTTTTCAGATACACATTCAGTACCAACTGAAAAATCTGCCCCTGCCCACATACACAGTGCTGTGCTCCCCTGTACAGCCTCTGTTACTACCTCTGAACTCGGCACAGAGGGCGGGTCACTTGGTCCCCCATTACTTTTCTGCAACATTCATATTGAAGGTTAAATGTCACAGAGACATAATCATCAAGCCTCAAAACGGCAGCTTGCTTTTGTATGCAGCTGTGTCATGCTGCGTTCAAGTCACATCACAGAAACAGTCATTTCAAGATTCAAATGTGTCACGTATTCTTTCTCCAAAGGTTAAATTAAAGGAAAGCAGTTTTTCCTGGATGTGCTGAAAACAATCTCAAAAGATAAAGTGCTATTGAAACTTTGTGAAATGATCCAATTGGCAGTAAATGAGTTGAACCCTCAGCTTTTGATATTTGTGTTGATCTGTTGAAGAACCAAAGAAGACAACTGTCATTTTAACACTCATAACACTGTGTCTTTAATGCTTCAACATTATTATCCAATCAGACTTTAAAACCAGAAACATACAAACAAAGCTCCACCCTGTATGACTCAACACAGACAAACCAGGAAACAGACGCTTCCTCTCTCCGTGAACACACACACACTGAAACACACACACGGACGATAACTTTCACTGTGAGAAATAAAAGAGACAACTTCCACAGAGAGACGACAGCTTCAGGTGGGAATACTGGGAATACTGGAATACTGCCACTTCAACCAGTTACTGACTGAACTCTGTAAGAAGCTTTAGAAAAACACGAGTCAAAGTAAGTAACAGGAGACTCTGTGGAGGAGGAAGAGGAACCTCAGCAGTCTGACCTGTTTGTGCTGTTTGAAATTAGCTGTCTGCCTGTCGGGAGTTTTGCTTCACTCAGAGGAAAATGGCTTCTTGTTCAGAGGAGGATCTGTGCTGTTCTGTCTGCTGTGACATCTTCAAACATCCTGTGATTCTGTCATGTAGCCACAGCTTCTGTAAAGCCTGTCTGCAGAGATGGTGGAGAGAGAAGCAGGCCCAGGAGTGTCCAGTCTGTAAGAGAAGATCTTCAAGGTCAGAACCACCTATTAACTTGGCATTAAAGAACATGTGTGAGGCCTTCTTACTGCAGAGAGATGAAAGAGCTTCATCAGACTCTGAGGATCTCTGCAGTCTGCACTCTGAGAAACTCAGACTGTTCTGTCTGGATCATCAGCAGCCAGCGTGTCTTGTCTGCAGAGACTCTAAACAACACACCAACCACACATTCAGACCCATCGATGAAGCTGCACAAGATCTCAGGGACAAGCTCCAGGAATCACTGAAGCCCTTAAAGGACAAACTGAAGCGATTTAATAAAGTCAAAAAAGTCTGTGATGAAACAGGAAAACACATCAAGGTCCAGGCTGCAAACACAGAGAGGCAGATAAAGGAACAGTTTAAGAAACTTCACCAGTTTCTAGATAAGGAAGAGGAGGCCAGAATCTCTACACTGAAGGAGGAAGAGAAGCAGAAGAGTCAGAGGTTGAAGGAGGAGATTGAGGTTCTGAGCACAGAGATAGCAGCTCTTTCACAAACAGTCAGAGCCTCAGAGGACAAGCTGAGAGCTGCAGACCTCTCATTCCTGAAAAACTACAAGGCTGCAGTGGAAAGAGTCCAGCAACGCCCCCTGCTGGAGGATCCACAGCTGCCCTCAGGAGCTCTGATAGATGTGGCCAAACACCTGGGCAACCTGAGCTTCCACATCTGGAACAAGATGATGAACATGGTCTCCTACAGTCCTGTGATTCTGGACCCAAACTCTGCTAGTTCAGACCTCATCCTGTCTGAAGATCTGACCTGTGTGAGACGAGGAGAGGAGCAGCAGCTTCCTGATAATCCAGAGAGGATTGATGACAGCTGGTCTGTCCTGAGCTCTGAGGGCTTCAATTCAGGGACTCACAGCTGGGACGTCGAGGTTGGAGAGAACACAAACTGGGAAGTTGGTGTGTGTGAGGAGTCAGCAGTCAGGAACAGAGACATAAACTCTGGATTATGGAGAATAGAGTTTTTCAATTATAAATACACAGCATACACCCCATCAGATGAACACAATGATCTGTCAGTGAGAGGATATCCTCAGAGTATCAGAGTGAATCTGGACTGGGACAGAGGAAAGCTGTCATTCTCTGATCCTGACACTAACACACACATACACACCTTCACACACACTTTCACTGAAAAGCTGTGTCCATACATTTATAATTATGAACTACGTCCTCTGAAGATAATACCACTGAACGTCTCTGTAACAGTGAAACAATGATGATGAAGAATTCTGCAATGCTTTTGTATTTTGTGGTAAAGGCTGAAAACTATTTCAGACATCAGTTGTCCTCTTCCAAATAGAATCTGAATGAATACATTGATTGTAAAGAACAAGATATGTAGGCTACTGGGAATGATCTTTGAAAATCATTTAAAAAAAGGCTAAATTATAAACCCGTATGTCAGTTATATGTGCTGATTTCAATCCATTTATGTGTTCATCCATCGGGGAGAGATATATGATTACACCCTGATGAGTTCTCATAATTTTAAACCTTTATATTTTTCATGTGTTTGATTGTTCTCTAACTTTTTCTATCACAGAAATCAGCAACATAAAGGTCAAATGCCTTTCTGACTCTGTTACTGTTTTCATCTGAAAGCTGTCCACTTTCTGTGGAAGGTGTTTTCAGGTCTTTCCTTGAAAAACTGAATGTACATCATGGTTCATACGCGTCATAGTTTGCTAGCTCAGTGAGGGGAAACGATGACATGAAACTCAGCACCCACATTCACACTGACACACGAAAACACCTGGCAGGTTATGTTGAGTCTTTAAAAAATCTTTGTCTATTGATTTGTTGTGTATGGAAGAGGACTGACAAAGAATAACACACGCTAACAGTTTTTTATTAACAACCGGATAGATTCATGGATTCAGCCCGCTCCGCCGTATTCTTAATTCATGTTCATTTAATTCTGTTGCTGAATCTTCTTCATTTGTTGTTCAGTGGAGGAATCAATAAGTGCTTTTGCTGTTGTCTTCATTTTATATTTACTATGAGATAAATTGTATGATGATGTAAATAGACTTTTGAAAGTGATGTCTGGATGTAGTGGGGTTATAAACCTTAAAATTCTTGGAAGATCAAATCTAAATGGACTCCTTCCAAACCCTGCTTTCGTCATTTTATCGTTGAACTCAAACAGAACTGCAGCTCATTTGAATATGTGACGGCCTTTATCGTCTTTAGTCTTTATCGTGTTTGAAAGAAATTCATTTAGCTTGAGATGTTGAAGAACTCATAAATTATGAACATCAGACGCTCCATGGTTTGTTCAAAGTTTATACTTTAATTTTGTACATTTTACAGAGATAGTTATAACTGTTGTATGATTGATTGTAAACCTCTTGGATGTGAATAAAATGGTGGATTAAAACAATAATTTAGTGGGTTTTTATTTAACTGATTTAAATGATAAAGGTATCTTACTATCTGATCAGACATTAAGGAAACATTGACATTGACTAAGCTAAACTCACCTCACAGTGTATCAACTCCACATGCCAGATCCCTTCTGCTCATGTCTTGGCTCCTGATGATGTCACCATTGGTGCAAGGTGCCCGTTGTGAGGATGTTTATTCTTCTCTTTTCATCCATATCTAAATACAGTCAATGGATTACACCAGCAGCAGGCAACCAGTGACAAACATAAACATGAAGCCTCTGTCCCAGCCCTCAGAAATCTCTGGATAGATGCAGACTCTTAACAGAGCTAGTCCTCCTGACTCAGTCAGTACGTTTACACGGTCAGAAAATATATCTATGTATTGTGTTAGTGCCACTAAACAGGACTTTTACAGTCCATGTGAATTTGTTAGTCCTCCTGACTCAGTCAGTAATGAATCAAACTTCTCAAAGTCAGGTTCACACAGTGTGACACTGTGGATGGAGATCAATTTACTCTCGCATGTTTACACTGTCATCAGACTCAAATTGGTCTAGAAGTTCTGAGCATGCTCCACAGTTCCCGGGCCAGGCTTTGACCCAGAAGCCGAACTGCATAAGAGCGTAGCATAGCGAAGTCACGTTGTAGTCAGCTATGGACGTCACCCTAAGCTAGAGCAGTTCTCAACTGGTGGGTCGCAGAGCCATTTTTTTGTGGGTCGGGGATGAATGTGTGCCTGAAAAATTAAAATCTGTGTAGCCCATATTAGCAGCCACGTTTCACAACCTCTCTTCCTGCAGGACTCAGGACTGTGGATTAACATCTTGGTTACTTTTTACCAAGAACCAAAGGAACTGATTAATGATTTAAGTCTCCCTCTCAGACAGGCTCTGGAAGACAGGATATTATAAACATTTACAACACCTTGAGTCAACAACCAAGCAGAAACAGAACACTCTGCTATCTACGAATTGACCCCAAAGACATGAACTGTGACCGAAACCAGTCTCTGCAAAGTCGTAAAATTGACCATCTGTTGAAGGACTGCTGAAGAACTGAATTAAACCACAGCTTTCAATTCTGCATCAAATGAACATTTATATCTTTCTTCATCTAGATATTTGTAATTGTCACATTGAATGTATTATAATCATCTTTTTAAACTCAAAATCTGATCTTCAGAACAGCAATAAGAGTTATATTATGTTTAATAGGAATTTGACGTGGAGCACTATTGCCATCTAGTGTTAGAATGAATACGTAACCTTCATAATTATACATTTGGACGTGTTATAAAGCATACTCTTTAATATTAGCTATAGAAGGTGTTATTTAAAGACACCAATTTATTTTCCTACTTTATTAATATGTCAGACTAATCTGATAGAAATAATATCAAAATGAATGTATGGTGACGTATATATGTTTAGATTATTATTCCTAATCTTATTGAGTAAACTCGGTTTAATTTAAACATATCTCCTCTGGTCAGAGTGGGAGTAACCCTTGGGCGGCACCCCTCTCCTGCAGCTGATAAAAGTTCAGACTCAGCTCAGATCTCAGGTTCTTGTTCTTGTCTTCTTCTGCTTCTCTTCGGACTTTAGTTCGAATCACCTGAAGACTTTTAAGTTTGCGACGTAGAAAGACGAATCTCTGCCGAACTTTCCTTCATAAACCCTCAGCGCACATTTTTGGAAACTTGAATTCTTTCTGGCTCAAGCAAGGCTTTTGAACTTTCTTCTCTAAAGTCTTGGCTCTTCAATTTTTAGAATTAATTTAGATTCATCGAGATGGCCATCAGGTTAATTTAAATTGGAAATCGACACATCAAGACTCTTTAACATTTTTCCTGTTGGATCCACTTGGAGCTGATGATGACACAACCACGACGGCTGAACCGCCGTCTGGACTGGACCAGTCGGCGGAGTTCATCCAAACCACCTCACAGTAAGAGTGTTGGTTCAAAGCTGGTGTTGAGAGATTAGGTCGTGAGTCGTGTCTATTCAGAGCTCCTTTAAATCCAAACAGAATCCCAAAATTTGTTTATCAACTTTTTCTCCTTTGATAATTTGCTGATTAAGTCATTCAAACAATACCACGTTTTATCCCATTACTAAATATATAATGTCACCATACATTATAATTGCATTATCCCGATCCTAAGAATCATATTCTTCATCTGTTTTATCTATACTTTATTGTTTACCATTTCCATATTAAATTTTACACATAAAATTCAGAACTTTGTGTTTTCTGGTTTAAACATTTCTAGAATTACTTCCTTCAAGATATGAAACTGACTGATTAATTAATTACTACAAGTAATATTAATTTCCTTACTTTGTAAGGTGGTGCTCTGAGGTTAAATAAAGATATAATATCTTAATAAATTAATTCTGTCATAAAGACTATGAAGTGCTTTTGAAACATGTTTTTCCGTATCTTTGATCTGTCACGTTTTTGTACCATCTGAGGTCCAAACTGGACAATGTTTTCATGAACTAAATCTGATTTGTTGAAAATTCAGGGTCAAGATCATTCATTAAGGAGTCAGTCCACTGAGCTCAAGGAATGGTGAGCATTGCATTTACATTTCAAAGAGTAGAGCATGTACGTAATGTACAGAGCTGTCCACGTCTTTTCAGCGTTCCACATACAACCACCACTTTGCTGTTTGCTAACGTGCAAGCCAGATCAACTAGATGAAGGTCTAACAATAACTAGCTGAAAGGAGGCATCTCACCACCTGTTTTAGAGGAGTCAGTGATCCTTCCTAGGAGCATGTTTATTTCATCTAACTCGCTCTGCATGGATGACATGCAGAAACTCCTAACAAACCCTGTGTGAAAACCTTTTTTTAATCTCACCAGGGTTCACAGCTCCTCGGTGGTTGACAAAGAGGAGGCGGTTAACTGAAATGTAGAAACAACACCCCCCCCACCCAACAGCACCATCACAATGGTACGCTTTTATTTAGCAAACATTGTTTTTATTAATCCATTTGTCAGTTTGTAATATATAAATTACTTTTAAAAACGTGAGAAGTAGATGAACCTTCAAGAAAACACAGGAGTCTTAGAAAACCTGGACTGTGTTTACAGAGGCCATCTCAGCCAGCCAATGTCTTCTCCCAGAATCTTCTCTGTCTCCTCATACTGTATTTATCTGGTTTTGTTTTCAGGGACAGAACATCTGCGGGGCATTTTTTTTTTTTTTTTTTTTTTTAAACGTTTAAAAAAGTTTGTCTTTCTGCATGTGCCAGCTCCCTTTCCTGTCCGTCCTGTGGCACTCAGTCCATCCAGATCAGTGCAATGTGGGGGGGGGGGGGGGGGGGACGACACTCAACACAGCCTTAGCCCTGGGTTTGAGGAGGGAGGATGAGAAGGGGGAGGAAGAGGACGAGGAGGATGGGGGGACTTTGTGTGTTGGTGGACTAAGGCGTCTGGCAGCATGTTCCCACCTCCTCCTCTCGTCAGAGCTCACATCTCGTTTGACATGTCATCGTGCTCTCCCGCCGACAGGTCGCCATTGGCACTGATTGTGGTACTGTTGTCATGGTAACCAGGGGGCATGAATGACAGGCTATAAGGGAAGAGCTTGTGGCAGGCGGCTCGGTAAGCCTCGGCCGCCTTCTGCTGTTCCTCACCCAGCTGGCCGTCACGCAGTGCATCCAGCACCTCAGTACAGATCTGCAGGGCAGAGACACACACACACACACACACACACACACACACACACACACACACACACACACACACACACACACACACACACACACACACACACACACACACACAGTACAGAGACACACACACACACACACACACACACACACACACACACACACACACACACACACACACACACACACACACACACACACACACACACACACACACACACACACACACACACACACACACACACACACACACACACACACACACACACACACACACACACACACACACACACACACACACACACACACACACACACACACACACACACACACACACAGTACAGAGACACACACGTACCGACACACAAACACACACAGGTTACTATTGTTAGCAACAACTAACAGAATCAAAATAAATAGATGAAAAACATTTTCAATGAGTGAAAACAAAATAACAAGACCACACACACACACGCGCACACGCACACACACACACACAGAAGTTTATGTAATTCATCACACACCTGGAGGCTTTTTCCAGACAGAGACTCGTCCAGCGCTGTAGCGATCTCACATGCCATCTTATCAGAGGAAGGCTGCAGGTAGACCATCATCTTAGCAGCTGCAGAAACAAGACAGAGACTCAGACTACAGCTTGTTTCTCATTAAAACACTTTCAGACACTTGGCTTTCCAGTAAGGTGAAAACTGTTATAGGGCTTTCACACTCCTGATATCCCCAGGAGGAGCTGTATGTGTGGACGCACATTGCATAGACTGTCTGAAACTTTCAGGAGGGCAGATGTGAAAACGGCTTTATTTAGTCGGGTTGTTTGATGATGTGTTAATCAGCTTCAATTAAGACCCACAAAAGTTGATTAAAGCGTATGATTCATTCAGGAAATTACATCTGACTGAAAAGTGTAGAAAAACCCTGATATCTGCGTCTACATCCTTCACGTTTGGAGCCAGCTGGTGGAGCCGTGAGGGGTGGAGGGAGTGATCACTTTGCTTTTGGTATGACCTTTCTAAATGTGTGTGTGTGTGTGTCTGCAGCGTACCAGCCAGTCGGTGTGGGATGGAGTTGGAGTGTTGGCTCAGGTAGTTCTTGTTGAAGCTCTCTGGGTTGCTCTCTCCAAACAGTCTGGAGATCTCCTGCTTCAAAACCGTCCTCACCGCCTCGGCCAAGTCAACGCTGTCACTCACTGTACACGCACGCACGTACACACAAAGATTGCAAATGAATTACAAAGATGAGTTTATGATTTTAAATTGTAAAATGATGCACTAATATGATTCTTTTGCTTCAGTTCTGTTGAAAATGCTTAAGGACACTCACATTAGACCCTGTTGTCCCGTACCATGCTTAAGTCCCCCCTCCCCATTCCCCCGCTGGCTGGCTGCTCCAGGACTAACAGAGCACTCACACCCGTCTCGCTCGTTTGCACCATAATTCAGATGTGTTAAACTATTTATTAGTCCCTTCATCAGCTCAGACTCATAATGCTGATTCAATGTTAACAGCAGCTGTCTTGCACTTGTCGGGGCTGTCGCTCCCGTTAAAGGGTCGGCTCTCCAAAATCCAAACTGCCTGGATGTAAACCAGCACAGTGGACGGACAGTATCTCCTTGGGCAGCAGTATTCAGATCTAGGGAATGGAGATGAAGTTGTATTTGGCTACGTCAGGTTAAACTGGGATATAACCTTTGACCGGAGCGATGTGTAACCACACTCTGTACAGCGAGTGGAGGTTCAGCTGCAGGGAGGTCTGAAGATCTATTGAAAATAAAAGCTTCCAGCTGATAGAGTTGACTGTACAACAGCTGCCCTTCATGTCACTTTGACAGACACCTGATGCGGCTTACACTCACCTCCTTTAAAGAAGCGCACCAGACACTGGTGCAGCCACGGGTGGGACGGCTCGATGGCCACGGCCCTCTTTATCGACTGCAGCATCAGAAGGTACTTCACTTTCAGGTAGGAATAAAATTGAAGAGTTGAGACTTCTGATTTGTGAAATGTGTGTGAGGCGTGGTTTCATGCTGGAAGAGTCAGTCTCACCTTTCCTGAAGTAGATCTCGAAGGCCAGGAGGTGAGTCTCGATCTGGTTGCGCACCAGGTTCTTCAGGGGGATCAGGAACTTCACAGCCTCCTCCAGAGGATTCTCCGGCTGTGAAAGAACAAAACAGTTGTCAAACTCGATCGAGTTCAAATGGAACGATAACCTCTACAGATGAAGTTATGAGGACACCTTGGACAGTTTGTCTGGTATTAGCTCCTCCTTCGGCCCGCCTATCTCCTCGTCATCATCCTCCTTCTTCTTCTTCTGGTTCTTCAGTTGTTTCTCCTTCTCTGCATTCTTCTTCTCCTCCTCCAGCTGCGCCTTCTTCTGGGCTCGTCGCTGTTTGTTGCGCAGTTTCTTCAGCTCTTTGTCCGTCAGATTTTCTACAGAAGGCAAAAAGGTAAAGACTATCACAGCCTGACAGATGAGAAGAGTTAAAGCACTGATTATCTTTCATTATTAGTTCCAGTGCTCTGCTCAGCTGTGATGCTGTGTGCTGAGAGGAATCTAAACCATCGAGTCAGAGTGCCCTCTGTTGGACAAACAACAAACACACACAGACTTACCGGCGTCAGCCTTGCTCTCCTTGCTGTCGTCTGTCAGAGGTTTGTCGTGCAGCGCCAGGTAGATCTGGATGGCAGTCCGAGCAGCTTTGAAGTAGAACGGATGCTGCCGCAGGACGTCCTCCAGCTTCAGCAGATCCACGTAGGAGCGCAACGTCATCTTCCGCATGCAGTACGTGTGGAAGTCGAACTGGTCGTCTGTGATCTCCACAAAATGCTGAGGAGGAGAGGGGAATGAACCAGTGTTTAGATGTGCTGCTGTTAGAAGACTTCACCTGGCATGTTTTGGCTTTTCATAAAATAACAGATTCTTCTGATTCAGAGAAATCACGCAGCTGATTGTGGCTCTGCTTCCGCTCAGTTAATTTGATGATCAACACTTTAAATTTGACATGCTCTCCTAAATAGTCCCCAGTTTCTATTTTGTTCAAATGCTTTTATTATGAAAAGTGATTATCAGGAAATGGGGTGCTTGTAGAAGCAGCTTAACACAACTCAGCAGGTGGGACAGGAAACTTCAAACCAGACAGATTCAGTTAGCAGACAAGCTACGAGTAAGGATAAATGACCAAAAGGAGATTTATAAAAGCATCTCTCTCTGATCTTATGCACAGACACGAGTTCAGAATTGTTTGAGGCAGAGAAGGGAAGTTGTAGCGCTTGAACATGCGTTTAAATGTGAAAACCCTTTAAACTTCAAAATACTACGATATATAATACCGTTGCAGCAAAGAGCAAAAAAAAGTGATTTCAGCTAACTTGGGGTTCTTGGGTTTCATACCGCTGAAGTGATCCAGAGTGACGCTTCTGTGTAACTATTTACGGTGAAGATGAGACAGGTGAGCAGGCGATGCAGACTCCAGGGGATATAATTAACAAAGAAATGACTGCTTTTTTTTAATCCTGGAGGGATGAATATCACTTCACTTGATCTGAACCCAGGCGCTTTTCAAGTTGCTAATCAGTTAAGAAAGCAGATGTGAATGTAGTAGAAGCTCACCCTCTCGATCTCATGGCACTTCTTCAGGGCTTCTCCGAGCTTGTTCATGGCTTTGTATGCGAGGGCACACTCCGTCTGGAACCACATGCATTGCATCTCGTTCAGGTTCTCCACTGCAGACGTCCCCTCCTGAAAACACACACACACAGATTAACACACATGCACACAATGACAGCGTGAATGCCAAATGTTTGCACCCTGTAAACTCACAGCTTTTATTAAAGGGGACATATTATGAAAAATCCACTTAGTGTTTTTGAACATATATATTTGTGTAACTTGAGTGTCTACCGCCCCACAACAGACCTCTGTGATCACGAGATCTGATTGGTCAGTAGGGGAGATCAATGCAGGTTGTTCTCTTGTCCCAAACACAACCCAGAGCAGGTAAGGTGTTCAGCAGAAGTTACCATGGCGATCTACTCCAGTAAGAAGTCTGTGTTTTCAGTTAACCCTGAAGTTGCTTTGCAGCACTTCTGGAGGGCTGATGTTGCATCTGCTCACCACAACTATAAGCAGGCTTTCCTCTCAGTTGTGTTGTTAAAGGAGCTTCTGTCTCTTACCCGTGTGAACTTGGAGCACATCTCCTCGGCTTCCTTGATGAGGCCGGCCTTCAGCATGTACTTGGCACACTTGGAGTTGATGAAGCGATCGGCCGTGTCCAGGGCTTGAGCCTCGTCCATCCACCGTGCTGCTTCCTTTATGTTACCTGCGTGCTGCAACATGCAGAGAAGAAGAACAGACAGGTAAATGATCTTGGTTAGGAATGTTAGTAATTAACTGTTTAACCAATCAGTGATTGACGGAATTTTGACCACTTAATGCCATTGGTCAAAGGGTTAAAAAAATAGAGGAACCTCGCCAACGTGATGTTATTGCTTCATGCAGAGTGTATAAAAACCTTGTAGATCTTGGCCTTGATGAGGAAGAGCTCGATGAGCGTTGGCGTGCTGTCAATGGCCGCGTTGATGTACTCCAGAGCGAGGCCGTGCTTGTCTATGAAGTCAAAGTGCTGCGCCAGGAAATACTGCACCCACAGCAGGGTGGTGGGGGGCTCCTCCTTCCCATCGTCTGCACACATGTTACACAAGTCAGCTTCAGAGTACTGCCTGTAGATGTAGTCTAACAAATTATTTGAGGCCAAAGGAAAAGAAAGCGAGTTTAAAACGATACTCACCGTTTTCACTAAACATTCGGCAGCTCTTTAGACACATTTCAAAGCTGACTACTAATTCTTCAATGATTGTGACCTGTGTGTGGAGATGAACACGTGTTCTTAAACGCATCAAACACAGATTGAGTCACAGCGGCAGGTGATACAACAGGGACAGCATCTCAGAGCGAGTCAGTGGAGGGAGCTCAGAGTGTAAATGAGAGCCTGCTTTACCTTCTCTTTGTTGGTGTAGAGGGACTTGAGGGTGGTGAAGACAGGCGGGCAGCCTTTACTGAAGTTCATCCTCAGGTAGCTGTCCAGACATTCACGAAACTTCTCCCCTGACCAGCACAACACACAGTAAAGATACAGCCGAGTGAGGTTTGTGCTGCAGTGACAATAACATAAGATGCTACAGTCGAACATGGAATCCATTCAATGTGGAAGCACTGCTCAGTCTCTTCAGCTGTAAGCTCAGTTAGCTAAACTACAGAAACAGTGAGCAGTTATCTTGTTACCTGCTTTGGAAATGTGCGCTCAAGGAACATTTTAACAGAAAGAAACATCTCTTTGCACTGTGACAATGTCAGCTTCATTTGTAAATCCTCACAGATCGCTTTTATCTGGGCAGTTCAACGTGGGCTGTATGCTCTGCTCTGTGTTCTGCAGATGCTGCTGAGGAGAGTGTGTAAACTATTAAGAGAGAGCTGCTGGACAAACTACAAGAAGACTTGAATTTCCAAATAACCAAAGAATTGTTTTCTGCATTCAATGTCCAGCAGTTGTCTCAGTCCCCGTGTCCACCTAGCTTTTTTTTTTCTGAGAGCCATCATCTTTTTAAAATTGTTTTCAATGAGTGGCGAGCAATTCGCAGCAGAAAGCGACCACCTGGATGAAAAGAACAGCGCCCATCGTCTTTTTTTTTACAAGCGCTCTGCTGTTTGTGTGCGGCCACTCAGTGCTGAAGTTGAAAATCTTTAAACTTTTCAGAAAGGCGCTGTGACATCACCGGCGCTCTTTTTAAATGTATGCTATTCCCCGTGTATAAAACATGCAGTAAAAAGTAACAGAGCTGTCTCGGTCATAAAGTGGCCGTTGTCAACAGACTGTTGTCATAGAGACATGATGGACGTGCAGCGCTTTTATTCTCAGCATCATGCAGACACTTCTTAGTGCACAGCCAGCGCTTTTCTGCCCGGAGAAAACGGCAGGTGGACACGGGGCCAATAGTGCCCAAATTATCCGATTCAATAAATATATCTGAATAAAATCTTTTGTTTCATCTACTCAAAGAACCCAAAGTCTCTCACACAGTTCTTCCTCAGCAGATGGATTTTTAAACATGATTCTTTTGGTGCGCGACAGTGACTCAGTCTGCTGATACATGGTGTGTGTCACTGCTGCAGGCTGGGCGGGGTTTACCTGTGAGGAAATTAAGAGGCAGTCTTCGGGGAACCAGGCCTTTAGGAAACTTCAGCCAGGAGTCCTCGTAAATCTTCTGACGCTCCTCTATACTCCCTGGAGAGAGAGACAGGCAGCTCAACAAAAAACATTTTATTCCCCCTGATACTGCAGTACCTTGTTTGGCCACATGGAGTTTAAAGGAGCATTTTAGTATTCAAGGAAGCAAAACACAAGGATTCAGACACTACAAGACCAAACATTTTGAAATAAATGTTTTTGACACTTGAATACTGGACTCTGAGGTCTGTTATTTCCCTCATTTCTGGATGTCACACTGTAATCGAATCAAACTGCAGAAAGAAGCTCATTTAAAGTTGGTTTGTTTGCTGTGAGAATAAAAAGAAGAGTCTGAAACTGATTTAAAAAAAGAAGAGGTGGTGACAGGAGAGAAATCCAAGATACTGATGATGGTGCATGGTCCAAACACTGAACAGAACACAGTTTAGGGTTTTAAAATTAGTGAAAAGTAAAGACATTTTTTCAAAGGTGTCTCAAGAGGAACTGCATGTCCACAAGAACTCTTCAGTTTCTACAGAGCAACGAGTGAAAGCATTGCTACTGGGAGCAAACTGGTTTGGTGCGTTATCTTCACAGCACAGGACCATAAACTCATAAAGAGAGCAGTTAAAGTTGCTTCTTCCATTGGATCATCGTGCTGAGGACACAGGACACTTACACCACTGACTGCAGGAGGAAGTCATTACACATCCTACAGGACTCCTCCCACCTACACACAGTCTGTTCTCTTACCTGCCTTCAGGAAAACATTTACAGAGCAGCAGAGAATGAACCGACCTCAAGGACCGTTTTTATCCCAGCAGCACTTGTGTCTGTGAATTTTGATGTTTAAAATTGTTAATGCCACTTATTTCTGACTGTCGGTTTTAAGGGAGGCTGTCTGGGCAAAATCCATCTCATTGCAGTGACTGTTCACTTGCTTGTTCACTCTCACCTGGGGGAGAAAGTTCACACTCGACCTGTAATGAGCCGTTCAAATTCAAAATGTACAGTCTGTCAGGCAGTCTGAAGTAGTTCGCAGTTTGATCCAGCAGGCGGTGCACTCACCGTAACTTTACCTTTGCATTCACTCTTGACCTCAGTAAATGAAGACAGTAATGTTGCCCCGTTAAAAGGGGAGCCATTCAAGGGATGCAAACCCACATGGGGGAGACTCGTCTCTCTGCAGACAGCAGCACACTGCTTTGGTGTGAAGACATAAGGTCAATACAAACTACAAAAAAATCTATATGTAAAAATCGAGATTCTTATCTTCTGAGATTTTAAATAGATTCAGAACTTTTTTTTGTCTAATCAGTCACTCCCTGCTAAGTGCTAATGCTAGCTCTTTATGCAGCGAGAAATTTCTGGGGTCGCAGTAGCCTAGTGGTTGGTGAGCGGTATGGAGGCCCAAGAACCACAACTCCGGCCCTCACTCCCCGACCCTGTTTGAGACTCTCATTCACGGCTTCATCACTTCCCGCCGGGACTACTGTAATGGAGTTCTGTTCGGGCTGTCGAGCACTGCCTTGAACAGACTCAAGTATGTGCAGAACTCTATACCAGGAACGTCTGTGCGCTCTGAACGGGCGTTCTCATAAGCAGGTAGTATTGTGAATAAAAAGAGAGCTGGACTCCAACAAGTTAATAGACCTGTGTTTGTGGCAACAATATTTAAAAAAATAAGTCAAACCTCTCAGATTGTCAACAGACTCTTACTGACTTTAATGGAAAATAAGACAGCCCTACTGTTCACTTGAACGTGAGGGTGAGAAAACACAGCACACAGGTGTGTTCATGGTGCTCACCTGGCTTTAAGGCCTTTTCCAGTCCTTGGTAGTAGGCCCAGTTCTCAGGGTTCCTCTCCTGGAGTCTACTGTAGACCTCACACGCCTCCTCAGGCCTGTCCAGGTTCAGCAGCAGCTCTCCTGCGCGCGCACACACACACAAACACACAAATTAGCAGTTAGCAAGTAAAAATGCTGCAGGACGGTCTAAAGATAATTTGGAATAATTGTCCATGCTTCTATCAAACATGTGAAAATATAACCTGTCTCACAAAACCAGTTTCCTTCTTTTTTTTTTTTTTTTTTTTTAAGTGGTCACATGCATTCTTTGATTCTAAGGAGTCCTTTTTAATCCTGTCTTGTTACCGTTTATCATGTCGGCCATCTTTCCATACAGTCCATCATCTACCCACCTCTGGTCTCCTCCACAGCCAGTTTGTCACAGATCTGTTTCTCGTAGTCGTTGAGGTGATCGAGGGCCTCTTTGTGCAGACCGGCCTCCCTCAGAACCTGGTTCTGATACAGCAGCAGTTCACTGTACTCGTAGTCCACCTTGTCTGGAGACGTCTACACACACACACACACACACACACACACACACACACACACACAGGAGAGAGAGAGATCAATGCTTTCCTTGTTAAACAACATAAACACTCAGACAACATCACTCATTTGATTCACTGCTATCGCTGCTGCAGGCACAGATTGTAACAAGAACACACTTTGTAAAAGCTCAGAACTCATCAGGCATCGTCTGACAAGATACGAGACTCTGAGGACGATGGTCACCTTCTCTGTAATTCTGAAGAATTCATTACATATGACTTCCAGCCTATAGTTCCTTTTCTGAGCGATGCACTGCTTCCTGTCCGATGGGCTACTTGAGACGTGACCGCGGGTTCAGATGAAAAGCAAAGTGAAATAGATATGTTACCTCCACATATGTCTACAAATTAACCACTGTTCATTACCCCAGAGGAGCGCCTCTTCATCTGTTTCTGCTGAGTCTCACTTTAACTATAAATACTAAGTTACACAGAGGCTTCACTTTGAATTTCTTCAGTGCTATGAGCCTGAAAAACAAACTGATTCTCTTTACATTTTTTTGCATTGACACATCTTAAAGATAGTCAGTAGCATGTTTGTATTAAAAAATGTGCCTCCATACGTGTGTGGTGTTTACTGTGTCTGCAGAGAGCCTGTCCAGTCTGTATTTTCATGTTATGTTGGTTGGCATGGGACGTGTCTGGGTGGGGAGAGGACACTTCCCCCAGCAACTGACAGCGCATAGGATTAAATTCAACAAATGGACACTAGTCAGACCGGAGAATATTGCAGATGTGGACGTAGCGACAAAGAAGAGAAAATATAATCAGAGTGAGGGGAAATCCCAGGTGGATAAAGCTCGTTCCAAAACAGAGCCTTGGGTTGGCTTTTACCCGTTATCGGGACTTCATTGAAGGCTTTAAATGTGATTTTTCACACTTAAATGTAATAGAAATCAAGTATATCCTCTGAAAATAACTCTGTGAGTCATGACTGTCTACAATGGGTCTACAATTTCAGAGTCCTATCTTCAGTTTGTTTACATCGCCCGGACGGCTGGCTGTCTCCTCCCCTCGTGTATAAAAGTTGTTTAATTGAGGGACTAGAGAAAAGAAGAATAACATACTGTACTCACTGCTTAACTGTGTTTCTAGATCACGCTCATTTCAGCTAAATTTACATGCAGTGTGAAGATACCAGCATAATAAAGATCACTAGCATTAGCATGCTAACACAACAATGCAGCGTGAGTTGTTTTGGTTTCATGCTGGTGCTCAAGGGCGACATCTACTGGATCAAAAAAAAAAAATCGCATATAAAGCCTAAATCTACTCACTCCTTTCGCGCCGTTGTCAGCCGCAACATGATACAATGTTTGCCCCGCACACACGAATACACACATACACTTGACTCCCCACATTTCGCCGGATGACGAGGCTTTTATAGGTTTGGTGACTAGTACTGTACTCCACTCAGCCGTTAGACTTTTTCAAACTGAAGGACAGACACTATGCACATTTCTAACACAATATTTCAATACTTTGTACTCAAATGTTGAGATTTGGACATTAATTGATCCATAACACTACTTAATACTCAAATACAGAGGTTTATATTGAAAAATGTAGTTTTAGGGTTTAGTTACTCTTTAATGAGCAGCTTGGGAGAGGAGTGATGTGGAGTTGGTCTGCTTACTGTTGGACAGGCAGGTGCCAAACAGACGCTGACGGTTAGCTTGTGTTAGCGTGCTAAATTATTGGCTTTTCCATTACAACACAAGTAATGTTCTCAGGTGGCTGGCGATGTCGGTACAAGCGCACGCTAACCCTAAAGTGGGCGTGGGATTCTGGTGAGGATGAGCCCAGGAGTCAAAGCAACGATCATTTTTACTGACTCTACCTTTGAGTTTGATGAAATAATACTAAGATGGTGCATATCTGTAATAAGTCAAACTTTGTCGTGTGTGTCCTTAAGAGGAGAAGAAGCAATCTAAGAATCTAAATGAACCCCAGGTCTCCCGCTGACCTCAACGCCGTAACGTCCCGTAACGTTTAAAGGACTGCCTAGAATGACGTGAAAAGGTTGATGCTCCTGTGATGTTCCTCCATCTACGTCTCATCGGATTTTAAAGTTGCTTCTAAATGAACCCTTACAGCTCTGTCGAGTGGTTCCTTATTCATTTTACCTACTTGTTGTGTTTTGCGGAACTCCTCGACAATCTTGGCAGCCATCTCAAAGTCCTCCAGCAGGTGATAGGCGACGGCGTACCCGATCCACGAGGCTCGTTGGGCTGGACGCAGCTGCAGCAGCTGGTACCGGGTCTCCTGGAGGACGAGGAGGAGAGCGCCACAGCACAAAAACACAGAGGTCAACAATTTCAATGTAAACTGACTGAAGGTTTAATGTAAAGTTAATGTCCAGGTTTAAAGACGGATATGAAACTGCAGCTTCTGCGTGACTTCTCGTCAGAGGAAGGTTAAAGGTCAAATCGGTACAGCAAACTCCGGCACACGGTCTGAATTGAACAAAAACGTTGCCAATGTCTTTGTGCAATTCAGACAGTGTCCAATATTTGATGCCTCGCCGTGGAATCAAAACAGGTAGGGATACTCGTTTGATTTTTTAACATTCTGTTACCATGACAATCCTACCCTGCACCGCCCTCGGCCCCCCTCATCCACCCAGACAGTGAAATGAGTGAAACCCCTCACCCTGTATCCCTCCAGGTCTCTCATCTGGATCTGCAGCAGTGAGAGGTCCCGCAGGATCTGCAGGTTGTCCTTGTCCCACTTCAGGGCGTTGCGGTAACACTTGATGGCCTCGTCGTACTTTTTGTCTGAGCGCTGCAGCAGGCCGTACACATGCCAGCCTGAGAGAAGGAGAACGTTCAGGAACCCAACCAGACGCCTTTACTACAGATCTACATGCCCAGGGGGTCTTTAGATGAACCGGCTTCACTGACTCTAACAAAGGAGACCAGACTGAGAGGTCACACAAGGCTGATCAACCTGATGAGTTTACCTAGAGTAGTGCGTTCACATGAAAGGGGCGGAGTTAGCAGCATATATCCAATCACAAACAGGAAGCAGTCTACTGTCATCAGGTGGTTATACTTTACAAAGTCCTTCCCTCCCCTTGATATTAAGAAAGTTAAACATGTGATCCGGACACAGCTGGGCCTGAGACTGCGAGGACATGAAGCGTGTGAAAACGAGGGTTAACAACATGACTTCGCTGTGGCAGAAGGATACAGACGTGGCTCTTGAGGTCGTTGCGTAGGCCTCGCCTCACCAGCTCGTAGGCCTCCTCCTTCTTGCCCAGACAGTTGAGGGTTAAACCCTTCATGGCCAGCGTCTCTGGAACACAAACAAAACATGAACGGAAACGAAGCAGTGACACAAAGACACGAGACGTTCATGAGCCCACAGAGGTCGGGTTACTCTGCAAGTCTCACCACTGTCACCTTTTACATTCTGACGCTTTTAACTGTCTGATTTAATTAGATGAAGATTTTAATCGTGGAACGTCTGGGAGTAACAACTGAAACACGACTGATCTCTAATCTGGTTTGATCAGCTGGTCTGCTTGATTCTGAGAGTCAGAGACCTCCGGGCATTACTCAGCTTGTTAAGTTTATGAACTATATTGAAAGCTGAACTTTTGACCCTAAAGTTTTCTCCCGGCTCGTCATCAGGATACTCATCAAACCAGCAGTATTTTCTCTTTAAATCAGGATAAATAAGGAAAATAGAAAAAGGTTATTGTCATCCTACGTTATGCCTTTTCCTCCAGCCTCACTGAAAACAGGAGGATCAGGCTGACAGTGATGCAGCACGGCATTCCTCAGACTCCTGCTTGCTTTGTGAGTCTTACCTCCATGTTCAGCAAACTTCGGGTTGCCCAGGATCTGTTTGCAGAACTTCAGGCCGTTTCTGTACTGCTTGTGCTCGTAACATCTCTGCAAAACAGAAAAGAAAAGACAAAGCAGACTTAAGATCAGACATCTGAGGGCCGACAGCCTGCCGCTCTTTCCTGCACTGACCCTCACAGAGGCTTGTGGAAGTGTATGAAGAGAGTTTCTGCCACGAGCAAAGAGACACATCCAGCAAACATGACCTCTGTGGCCGGGTAACATGTCAACGCTAAGATCTGAAAAATAAATGGAGCAGATGTGATCAGACAAGGGATCAGAGGAATGTGCCCGGCTCAGTGTAGACAGGAGCCCCCTCTAGTGGAGACACGGGGAACATACCCTACAATATATTCACATATCTCCATGACTGACAGGCAACGGGCACAGCGAGTCCCCGGGAGGATTATTTGTGTTCTGTGAAACAATGGAGGGGGAGGGGGAAATAACATCTGCACAGTATTGCAATATTAAGTTGATTTAAAAAAAATTGTATTCTTCAATGTATTCGACAATTATCCCAAATAAGGACGTCCCATTACCAGAATGATGAACAGAGATAAGATAAATCCAGACGATATCGATATCTTTTTTGATACCAGGGCGATAAAAATAAAAGAGGGACTCATAATGGGTCATTTGTTGGTTTTAATTAACAATAATTGCTGACTCTTTTTTTAAGATGTATTATTGGGGTTTTTATGCCTTTCTCTGAGGACAGGGCAGAGGGTAGACTCGGACACCGGGGAGACAGAGAGAGAGGGGAACAACAGACGGGAAAGGAGCCACAGGACCGCCAGCCCTCAAGGACCAAGCCTCTCCACTAGGCCACCTGTGCCCCCAATAATTGCTGTCTTAATTGCACAAAAACATTGGCAACAACAAAGCGGATTTTTTTTTAATGATAAATGGACTTTTGGTCTTCTGACCAAAAGTCCATTTGGTCCAAAGCTCTTCTACACAGCAGGTCACACCTACACATTCACCCTGATGGTAGAGGCTGCTGTGTACAGAGAGCATCAGAAGAAACTAATCCCATCCACATTCTCTCACCACCAACGAAGCAGCAGGAGCAACTTGTTAAACAGCTTGATCCAGGACACATCGGACATGTGGCTGCAGGAGCTGGGGATCAAACCCTCGCCCTTCCAGTTGAGATACAACAACTCTACCAACTGAGCCACAGCCGGTTTGAGTTAGTATGTTTGATTTATTCTTTTTATCTTTCAAAGAGGATCCAACTTAACAAAATGACTTAAGCTTTTCCATGTCTTGTTAATAAAGAAGTGAAGGTGGGATGAATGTTAAAATACCAAATCAGTGAAGGAGACCTGGTTTGACAAGAACCTGCAGCAGGGACCTGTGAGTGCTGACCTGAATGATTCAAACTTTAAACAAATATTAAGAGCCACATAAAGGGTTTCTCACGATACCAGAAATTTAAACTTCAATTTGTTAAATTTATTTCGAAACCTGTTTGATACCATGGCACCAGATATTGGGGAAATGTCTTGTTTGTATTAACGAACACTGCTGCAGATAAACTCAATTGTTGCTAAATTGCACTAAAACATTGACAGTGTTCCGGTGTGCATGCCTGCATTTTTTTTCATGGATTCAATTCTCTCCGGCACACCTGTCTGATGATACAGATGTTTTCTGTACTTTTCGACCATAAAATAAACAGGTTTTAAATGATGTTAAACGCACTGTAACGAAAAGTAACGAACTTTTAGACCACCTTAATACAAATGTTGATAAACTTCAGACAGTTCCATCAAATAACTTTATGATACGGGGATGTGAACTATGAAGCCTGGTCAGGTGTGTCGAGCAGCTTTGTCATTGATACACTTTGTCATGTTACAGGGCCACATACTACACCGCATTACTGGTTGCCAGGCAACTGTTCCGTTTGTGAATGACTTCTACTAGTATATCAAAGAGACGTGGGTGTTACAGGGCGTTTGGTGTACTGAATCTTTTGGTTACCTCCTAGCTACCTGCTCTGACGGCTACTTCACAAACTAGCATTAGCCGCATGCTAACGTCATCTCCCTACCAGTATCCTCTTGAAGAGTGCGTTCTCCTTCGGCGGTAGAGTGATTGTGGGCATTGTGCTGGCTTTCTATGCCTCTGCCGGTCCACACATGAAGGATATCCTCTCGGGAGTCAGAGATGCTGGACTGTTTCAGTCTCTTCGGGCTCCTCTCTCTCACGTGTTGAAGCCGAGGCCCCCTTCCGAGGAAAATGGCCGACGCGCTTCTCCTCCGGGTCAGGCTGCTCGCTGACCCTGTGTTCATGGGCTGTCGGAATAATCGGAAATATGAGTTTCCCGCTGGTTCAGTTCAGTTATTTTTAGTGTATTTGAAGTTCTTCCTCAAGAAACACTACCACCCCTCGTGAAAGACGGGTACATTATATAAGATCATTGTTATTTCATTCCAGATTTTTGTTTCTATTTAATTGTTTTGTTTGGACGATGAATTAAATAAACTATATAATACAAAATAGATAACTATTTAAATAAATAAATGAAGGGAGGGAGGAAAGAAGGAAGGAAGGAAGGAAGAAATGAATAAAGAAAGAAAGAAAGGAAGGAGACTTTAAGTTCACTTCATTTGTCTGTCTACTCGCTGTTATATTGTATAGTTTCTGCTGATAACATGTCTACACTTATGCACTTTAACTTATAGTATCACTGATTGTACAGCTCTGGACAGCTCACTATGTCAATACTGTCCATTTACAACTCTGTTTTTGCACATTTACATTTAATCTTTCATATTTAAGACTAGTAATGCTGAGTTAAATCCTGGTTGTATATATTCCCATTCTTAGTTTTGATATTTTCAGTGCTTATTTACTTTGTATTTAATATCATATTGTGTTTAGATTTACTAACATGGTTTTTTTTTACTCATATTGTGTGTTTGGACAACCTGCTGCTGTAACGCCACAATTTCCCAGTTTGGGATCAATAAAGTAACTCTATTCTATTCTATTCTATTCTATTCTATTCTATTCAAGAGCTGGTTACTGTGACTCAGCTGCCACTCAGGAGAGTCATCATACCAAAATATCTTCTACAGACGTGGACATTTTCAAAAATTATTACTTCATTTTACCACCTCGAGTGGTCACAGAATCTGGTCTGGCCCATGGACTAAATGAGGATCCTAAAAAATAAACAAATCTAAAATGAAGGTCAATAAAGAGTTCATTGTTTTTGAAAAGCTGAAACAAAAAGTTGGAGTTGTTAAATAATTTAAACACTCAACACAAAAAAAATATTTTCAACTTTCCATGGAGCACTTGAATGCAGCATTTGACCTCGCATTCATTTGCTCATTCTTGAATTTCTGAATGAGTTATCTTTGTTACTAGATTATTCAAACGTATAAAATCTGAATATTTATCAAGTCTCTCGTTTAATTTTGATTTAAAATGTTTAATGTTTTCCTATGTAATTAATAATAATGTATTTCCTTTTATTTCATGGCTTTCTTAGACTTGGAAAACTGTATTTATCCCAGAGGATAACTCCATTCCACAGTCCACCCAGAGCATGCATACTTTTTACAATCAGACATCAGATGGAGTCAGAGACAACAAACCAATCAGGACTTAGCACTCATGTGTGGTCTCTTTGGGTAATGACACCCACAAGGGCCAGGCAAGATGAAAAGCACGGTTTAAGGACAACAGTAACAAATAAATAAGTCAATAAAACATAACCAAGCAATCTAGGATGCACTACACATAACTCCCTGGTCGTAATTCAGTTTTAAATGATTGTTAGATTTGTTTTCTTTCAAAAAAGGCTTAAAAAAAGCTGTGCATAATAAAATATGAATATATTTTTTTATGTAATATCATCCTCCAAAGATAAGAAGAGGAGGTCCATTTTCATGTCATTGATTAGGCCTCTTAAAGTCAAATGTTTTATTATTTTATATCAATAATAATAATAATGCATTAGACTTTTATAGCGCTTTTCTAAATACTCAAAGAGGCTTAACAACGAAAATAAAACAAAGATAAAATCCTGTCAGAGAAGGAGGATGAGAGTTGAGATTGTTAGTGGTTGTGGGCGATGTTGAAGTGAGTTCTTGAAGGTGGAAAGTGAGGTGGGGATGGGATGGGAGCTGCAATGGAGAAGGTCCTGTCCCCCCAGGACTGATGGTTGGTCCTTATCTCTTAAACTTGCTGAGTTTTAATTTAAGTGTATTTAAAGTTTATCCACTTGGTAAAAACTTGGTTTGACTTCTACAGAAATAATCTACATTTATGTTTGAATGGTTTAACCAAAATAATGTGTGACTTGTACTTTTTATTTTTTTATTCTCCATTAAAACACATCTTTTGTATTCTATCTGTGGTGACCAATTTTAAAATTCTTGTGTATTCACAATAAAAAAATAAAATCAGATGTTCTAAAGTTTAAATGTCAAAATCATGAAGTATACCCCCCCATAATAACTTTAAGACATTCATCACAGGGGTTAATATAATTTATCTTCCTAAAAGGTGTTTTTTAGGTGTGGGGGGAGTGAGGTATCTGTTAGTTCTTCTAACTTTTTATCAGAGTCCTCTTTCCTTTAATGACACACTAAACACAGCACTCGTCTCCTTTCCATTGTTGACCAATGACACCATTTGCAAAGTCATACAGCCTGATTTACATAATCTCCCAGGGACTTCAGGCAGCGGTGGCAGGAACCTTTTAGTTCATAGAAGAGAAGCCCCTGAACCTTTGAGTTCTGTGGACCTGTGGTGGAAACGGGGCTTAAATCTGCTCTACAGCATCTGAGAAGTTCATAAGTTAGAAAATAAAGAAACAATCAGGAATTAAACTTCAGAACATTCGTAAGAACTTCCCAACTTCTTTATTAAGAATCTTCCTGAGTTTTATCTTGAGGAAATGTTTGTGAATGCTGTCCCAGGCGTGTTGAAGCGACGTATCGTTGACTCTGGGATCCTCTACTCTGATCTTCCAGAGTGTTTAATCGATCGCAGAGTGGCAGGATCGGACACCACTGCTCTTCAGCTAAAATGACTTTCAACCGGTTATTTCACCGAGCTGTTCAAGTCAGCAGAGGTACGACGAAGGCATAATGTCCATGTGTTCGTAATGTGGGGAGGAAAGACTTGTGTTTAATACGAGTGTTTGTAATCGTGACGGCGCGTTTATTCTGCGGTCTGACCTTAGCTTAGCTTAGCTTAGCATACCTGTAGCCCAGCTGTCATAGAGAAGAACCTGCTTTTCATGTGTGTCTTAACAAAATGTGCAAAGTGATTACTCGTTGTTCATTTATACTTCTACTGTATATTTATTGACATGTTTGATCAGGAAGTCGGCAGAGAAACACTTGATAGTGGTTGCAGAATGAATTAATTCTTGATTTGACAACAAAATAGCAAAAATATCGAGAAAAAGTGATAATGGGGATGATGAAGGTAATCTCCTTTTCGATACTGTGTGTTTTAAAACAATGCAGTCTCTGGAAAGTACAAAAAGTACATCTGCATCATCAGACAGGTGTGCAGGACTCATATACAAATGAACGTTGTCGATATATCTGTCCTACTTTGTAAAAAACAGAAGTTTGTCTGCATTGTTTTGTAATTAAGAACAACAACATTCCCAATATTTAGCGCCTAGGATTTCTATTTTTGTTGCCATTGTATTGAACTAGAAATCAACATTGTCTGATTGGTATCACATTGAAGTTTAAGTTCTGGTAAGGTAACCCTAATATCGCGTTGTTACTCTTACTGAAGTACAAAACAGCTCTTCATGCCTCTTAGAATGATTTTCATTTTTTTGATTTGACAGTGGGATCCAGGTCTGCGTTCACGAGCTCCAAGCCGGACTTGGCCAACCCTAACTGGCTGCGAGTTGGTCTTGCCTTTGGATCAGCTGCTTTCCTCTGGGGCCTGGTGAGTAACGGACTCATTTCACACGAATCTCTCTCGCTTCTTCTTCAAGTGTATCGCCTAAACACGACTGTGTTTCTAAATAGATTTGGATTCTGTGTAAATAAAAGACAGAAGAGCACAGTCGTACAATCATTGTTTTTACAGAGAGTCCCTGAATGTTTGAATGATAGTAGGTACTGTAGATGAGGAAATCCTGCCAGACACATTATTCCTCAAATGTTGCACTCTTTGTCTGAGCTCTTTTTCACAGAGAGGTGACCCCCTCCCCACCTTTAATTAGATAGACTCAGTTTCTCTGGGATACTCCTTTTTTACATCCAGTCACTAACCTCTGTTTCAGTTTGAAATGAAAATACACACAAGACCCTCGTGCCCTCATGAAAGGATAAGAGCTCAGTCTAGAAACCTGTCCTGATTCTGCCCCTGTGCCCTACTACTGATAAGTTAACCCTTAGTTTCCACTGAAACCAAAACAGCATTTCCACCCTCCAGTAATGCCTCTACTACCTACCCCACCACATGGCCCCTTATTGGCCCTCACAACTCAACCGTGTAGACCAGGTCTCCAGTGTCTGAACTGGGTGTTTCAACATGTGATGCCATTGAGCCCAGAAATACTTTCCCCCCTAAGCTTACTTTGGGAAAGAGATTTCTTTCTCTCGGTCTCCCTGGTTCCCCCCCCCTCCCTCTGCCCGCCGCTCAGCTGAGTGCCACGTGTCCTCAGGGACGAGAAGGGGGATTATGAGGAGCACGGAGAGGAGGCAGCCTGTGTTTCTCCTTTCAGCTTTTTCTTCTTTTCCCTAAAAACATATTGCTGGGTTTTGTTGTTTTAGTTTGGGCTGGACTTCCCGGGTAGTCCTGTTTTCACTCTTTTGTTCTCTGAGGTAGTTTTTGGGAGGAGAGGTTAGAAGAGTGACGGCCCTTTGCATGGTCAGCTCGGCACCTTCCCATCTTTCCTTTTAGGCTGCGCTCTCCAGTGTGTTAAATCTTTTGCATCCCGCGTGGCGTCCCTCTTTTGATGTGTTTTCGGCCTTGTTTTTTTAAATCCTGGGTTTAGTTAGTTTTGTTTAAGGAGGCTGTAACGATCTCTGCAAGGCAAATGAAGAATTTCCGAGTATGATGGGGTGCAATTGAATTCTCCAGAACGTTGCGATGTAAACGTTTCAATGCCTTCTCTGTTTCCCCCCCGCAGCTCTTCAAGCAGCACAGCACAGACGTCCATGAGTACAAAGTGAGGAACGGTCTGGAATAACCCGCTGCACCACATCCAGCTGTGAGTGTTTCTGTCGTCTCGTCTCACACTTTCTTAGCTGCACTGTCGTCCATTCTGAAGATGTCAAATCAATATAAGAATAAAGAAATAACCCGTGATTCTCTGTCTCCTCTTGTCCTGTGTAGGAGGTCACACGGTCCTGTCTGTGGATGCAGCTGATTCTGTGTGTTCTGTGTAAAATAAAGATTAGCCATGTGTAAAACACCTGAGTCATGATCCTCACTGCACATATACAATCATGTTTGCTGATACCACATGGGGCACTGTTAGCCTAGTGGTAAGTGCGAATACCCCATGTACAGGGGCTGTAGTCCCCAAGGCCCGGGTTCGAGTCCGACCTGTGGTTCATTCCCCACTCTCTCTCTTTCTGACTCGTTCCACCGTCCTATCTCTACAATAAAGGCTACTTTGTTTAAGATGAAGATTACGTTTAAAAATGCAAACATGTGAGACACTTTTTGTTTGTAGTTTAAATCTGATACTGTGTTCACAGCCTGTACAGAAAAGGACATGGTTTTAAAGCTGTAAGGTTTGCACATCGGCTGTTCTCGTTGTCTTCTTTTTTCAGGACTAGAAGAGGCCATATTGGATAATTTGGTGAATCTGAAGAGTAAAGTGTCTTCATATCAAGAACTTAAGGATTTATGTCTGAGCAGGACCTGGAAAATGTGTTCGTGCATCAGTTAACAAGTTGCATTAGTGCATCATGCTAACTGTGATATTAACTTGAGGATGCTGATTCTTGCAAGCTCAAAAGACCTCAAACCAGATTTACAACAATGAAAAATACTGTTGACTCCTCAGATTGAATTTTTCTTACAACAGAATTCTGATCAAACATTTTAAAGGTCTCAGCTTCTGCGAGTCATACCCTTTTATTTAATTGTCTTTTTTTACTCTAACTGGGACCATTACCTACAAAACAAACACCATGACCTAGAGCCCATGAACTCATCAGAAAAATGTTTACTGAAGGGATAAATTAAAAGTTCATAGTCTCAGACTTCTTTGCAACCAGTGGAGTCTCCCCCTGCTGGACATTAGAGACCATGCAGATTAAATGCGCTCTACAAAAGCTCACAACTCCGCTGTATTTCTAAACTGTCCTTTTGGCAATGATATAGGTGTGCATTTGTGTTTTTTAAATGTCTTGTAGGAAAAAGCTTTTCTAAAATTAGACCCTTTCAAACCCTCGAGCAATCCTCCAGATCTTTGTATGAAAACATTTTAAAGTCCACATCAGCAGTATCATGATGTGCAGACACAAGCACATATCAATAATTCATTTCTTGAGAAATGCACAACAGCATCATTTTATCAGTTTGTCTTCTTTGACCTTCTGTGCTTTGCGTGACTCTGCAGTGAAAGAGTCTGAGGATGAGAGTCACCATGATGTATGAGGAGTGATCAGTGCCTCTAAGCAGCAGCACCAGGAGTTGACACCTTTTGGGGTAGGTGTCACTAACAAGTGCAAAGAGAAGATGAAAAAGTAATCGTAAGAGCTGAACGTGACATAAGCCATTTTCACATTTACACTCCTGAAAATATCGAGATCATTTCAGGAGGACCGCTCTGGAGATTCTCCCGACCTGGCTGTTCACATTATGCTCCTCACAGCGGGAGATTATCCCTGTCAGAGGAGGGGGTCTGCCAGGTCAGAGATTCGGACATCCAGCAGATGGCAGTAATGCAACGATTATTATGTATACCAACCGCCATTAAAAAAAAAACAACAACAGAAGAAGAAGAAGAAATGACGGACAGGTTGTAACATGGGAAATAATAACAATCACACCTAACCACACAAAGATACCACTCATTTCTTTTTGATTCTCTAAATCATGAAAAGCTAAATGAATCTCTTGTCAGTTTTTTTCAGACTGTGAGTGGACGCTACACTGTACACTGTCTACCTCCTCATTCCAAGACCAGGAACCAGCTTACTGCAGAATAATCACGACTGGCAGTCATACTATATAATATTTTTGTGTTTGTGTTATTGTTGTGTTTGATAGTAGTGTGCAGTATATACTAAAGGGGAGGGTAGATAACTTGACACAGGTGAAACACATCAGGTAATCACAGACGTGGGAGACAGTAGGAAAAGGACCTGAAATGAGATGCAGAGTAAGTAACCAAAATAAAAGAGGAAACACAAAGCACTGTAGCAGAGCAAGTGTGGGGGCAGAGCCCACTGTTGTCTCAAGGGCCCCACATGAATTTTTGTTGTTTAGTTGAATCTTCTGAATAAAGTTTGTTTGCCGCTCTCTCACCTTCAGCCGCTCTCTCACCTTCAGCCGCTCTCTCAGCATCAGCCGCTCTCTCACCCTCAGCCGCTCGCTCACCTTCAACCGCTCTCTCAGCTTCAGCCGCTCTCTCAGCTTCAGCCGCTCTCTCACCTTCAGTCGCTCTCTCAGCTTCAGCCACTCTCTCAGCTTCAGCCGCTCTCTCACCTTCAGCCGCTCTCTCAGCTTCAGCCGCTCTCTCACCTTCAGTCGCTCTCTCACCTTCAGTCGCTCTCTCAGCTTCAGCCACTCTCTCAGCTTCAGCCGCTCTCTCACCTTCAGCCGCTCTCTAAGCTTCAGCTGCTCTCTCACCCTCAGCCGCTCTCTCACCCTCAGCCGCTCTCTCAGCTTCAACGGCAGGCCATTGCTAGCACACTTGTAGTCTGTTGTTGTGTGTGGGTTGATTATGTGTGGTTATATTGTATAGCCTATTTGGCTGTGTGGCTGTATGGTCCTCCAGAATCACTGAATGTCAAACTGTCAGTAGCCTTCTATAGTTGGTTTCCCACCCGGCTAGTTCAGTCTGCCTTAGGGCCTACGTGTTTAATAGCAAAGAATTGGTCAAATATGCACATACACATATCAGCACTAGTTTTGATTAAATATCAGCAGGTAACTGTTTTAATGATAAATCCATTTAACTGACCATGGTGCAGAAATAGCACTCATTGTAATCCGCATTTCCCTCCGTCCCTTGCCTCTCTCCCTAAATTTCCCTTTGGATTCGTCTTGCATCTCCATACAGCCGATACTATACTAAACCATATATACTATACTATACTATACCATATATACTATACTAAACCATATATACTACACTATACTATACCATATATACAATACTATACCATATATACAATACTATACCACATATACTATACTATACCATATATACTATACTAAACCATATATACTTCACTATACTATACCATATATACTATACCATACCATAAATACTATACTGTACCATATATACTATACTATATGTACAATACTGTACCATATATACTATACTGTACCATATATACTATACTTTACTATACCATACCATATACACTATACTGTACCATATATACTATACCATATATACTATACTGTACCATATATACTATACTAAACCATATATACTATACTATACCATATATACAATGCTGTACCATATACACTATACTATACCATATATACTATACTTTACTATACTATATATACTTTACTATACCATATATACTATACTATACCATATATACAATACTGTACCATATATACTATACTGTACCATATATACTATACTATACTATATATACTATATTAAACCATATATACTATACTAAACCATATATACTATACTATATATACTATACCATATATACAATACTGTACCATATATACTATACTGTACCATATATACTATACTATACTATATATACTATATTAAACCATATATACTATACTAAACCATATATACTATACTATACCATATATACTATACCATATATACAATACTGTACCATATATACTATACTATACCATATATACTATGCTGTACCATATATACCATACTTTACTATACTATATATACTATACTTTACTATACCATATATTCTATACTATACCATATATACAATACTGTACCATGTATACACTATACTGTACCATATATGCTATACTGTACCATATATACTATACTCTACTATAATATATATACTATACTATACCATATATACAATACTGTACCATATATATACTACACCATATATACTATACTAAACCATATATACTATACTATAACATATATACTATACTGTACCATATATACTATACCATATATACTATACTATATATACAATACTGTACCATATATACTATACTATACCATACATACTATACTATACCATAAATACAATACTGTACCATATATACTATACTGTACCATATATACTATGCTTTACTATAATATATATACTATACTATAACATATATACTATACCATATATACAATACTGTACCATATATACTATACTGTACCATATATACTTTACTATTATATATACTATACTTTACTATACCATATATACTATACTATATATACACACTATACTTCACTATACCATATATACTATACCTTACTATATATACTATACTTTACTATTCTATATATATATACTATACCATATATACTATACTTTACTATACTATATATACTATACCATATACACTTTACTATACCATACTACACTGTACCATATATACACTATACTTTACTATACCATATATACTATACCATATATACTATACTTTACTATACCATATATACTATACCATATATACTATACTTTACTATACTATATATACTGCACTATACCATATATACTATACTTTACTATACTTTATAGGCTACAAAATATGCTATAGCCTACTGTAAGGGCCCACTATAGGTCCCCGCCCCCTCTGCAATGATTAAGATTAAGATTAACTTTATTGTCTCAGTGGGAATTTTGTCTTGGACTTCACAGAGCTCTGATGCAGTAGCAAAATAACAAAATACATTCATTCATCAGTAAAACATGTCAGTTAAATAATCATTAAATGATAACAAGTGAATTACTAAAACCATAAATATGTACTAGTTAAGAAAAGTGATAAACAGTGCAGGTACATCTACACATCTTCACACACACACACTCACAACACCTGAGATCATGAGATGGGTCATAGGCCTGACAAAGCAAGAAACATGAGGATATCCCAAAGGGTAACTTAAGTATCCAGTGCATACGATAAGATGATTTGTCAAATTTACAGAAAAGTTTAGTAAATTGAACAAAATTGAAAGGGCGCACATAAATTGGGAGAATTGGCTGAGTTTTTTGTTTAAAGCTGAAGTGACTAAATGCCTCAACCTCCTTTCCCCCGGTTGTGAATGACTCCTCATACACGTCATCTCCTCGTACACGTCATCTCCTCGTACTATCGTGGCACTAAACACTCTCCATACAACGTCACCGCACTATATATATTGCACAACAGAGGGCGGCTCTGTCCTCCGCCTCCCTGCACGTTTCTGAGAGCAGACCGGGCCAGCCATTCATCCAGCGTTTGCTGAAAGTGCAGCATTCCCGTCTTAGCCCTCGGAGAGCAGCGATGTTTTCCTGCAGAGCGGCCTGGCAGAGGTGTGGGCCTTTGGCACGGAGAGCAGCCTACAGGTTGCCCCGGGATGGTGAGTTTCATCCGCCCGCCAAAAAAGCATTAATACAGAACAAAAAAAAAAGGTGTTTAATCCCCTTTTCCACGCGGTCTCTGTGTGAGAATGTGAGGTTTGTCTGTGTTCCACGGGTCGCATATGGTGTGTGTGCGGTGAAAAGGTACACTCTGTCCTCGCTGCATCCACTAACTGCAGGATGGACATGGCTGCGCTGCGATGTGAAGGTCATCTTGGCGTTTTTGACAGATTTTTGTGGCACACTTTAGACCCTCGTTTCTTTTTTAAAAAGAGTGCCTTGTTTGACTGGAGGTTCAATTAGCTCCTTGTGGAGATAAAGGTGCACACTTTGAGCCCGGGTTGAAGTATTTCATAATGCAGCTTATCACACAGTTGTGTACTGTATCCTCCTCTGTCAGGGTATTAAGCAGGCTGCCAGATCAGAGCTGTAACCGGCTGTTTGCCAGTTTGTTTCCAGACTTAAAACATGACATTCATCAGTTTAACCCGGGATAACACGGGCCAAATCTCTCAAACTGAATCAGAAGGACGAGATGAAGTGTAACCTCTGAAGTGTCTGTCATTTAAAGATTCCTCGTCGACTTTAACATGAATTTAAAGAGCATTCACTTTTATATATGACCTTCACTGCACTGGGTGAGCATGCAAACATGGTCGCCGCTGTCAGTCACGTGGTGTGTAGGGGTGTGACGTGAATGTATAGAGTCAATAGGAGGGGCTGCACGAGCTCCTTTTACCTCCAGTTGTTAAAAAAAACCCTGCGCCACGAGCCGGTCGGTGGCCGCTTGGACGATGACGTCACTTTGTGTTACCGTGGACGAGGAAAGGAAACACCTGAACTGTGCGTGTCAGAGATGAAAATAAGAAATAATTTAGTTTTCACTTCTGTCCTCACTTGAGATGTTTTGTGACGTCATGGTTCTCTTCCTCGGACCTGCAGTGTTTAATTATCATTGAACCTGATAAGCAGAATGTTTTAATTAAAGGTGAATCAGTTTGTGATCTAAACGCGTTAAATCGCTGGATTGAATGACTTGTTTATAACAGCAATCTTTAAAACAGTCAGTTATCAGTCAGTGAGATGCAAGAAAGGAGACTGTCTATAATCCTAACCCTACAGACACGCCACACATCCTGAGCGTTTTCTTTGTTTGATTATTGAATTTGTAAGTTTTGATCCTTTCTGTTATCTATTATTTTTGCTTTTAATGATTTTGATTTTTTTTTTTATGCTGTTGCAAATATTTTCTGTAAGGCTCTTTGGGTCTGTACCATGTTTTAGTAACTATTTTGCCCATCCCTTAAAGAGGACATTTTAAACCTCTTCTCCACCTTTTCAAACAGTCCCCTGTGGTCTAAATGAAACATGTGTACTGTGCTTTGGTCAAAATATAACATGAATCAAAAACCAGCTCTCTCAGAACGCTCCATTTTGGTGTGTGTGTCTCTTTAAATGCAATGATGCTGCATTCATGTGCTGCTCAGGTTTCCGATTTGGGAAATCGTTCTTCCGACTTCAGTGTGTTCACATGATATCACAAGTCGGAAAGTTGTAACAATAGCACAAAAACGTTGATGCTTTGAAGATGATCAGTGAAATGTTTCTGTTAAAAGTGATGTTTGAGCAAAAAGTTGATGTGCAATACTTGACGATTATGATAAAGTCGGGCACCTCATTCTTTTCCAAGTTGTTGTTTCGAGCAGGTGTTCATGTGCATTTTACAACTCGGAAACTCCTTTTTTTTCTGATTTGTCAAACACCACATGAATACAGCATGACCCCCCCCCCCCCCCAAGTTTTCCCAGTAGACATCACTCCTCTTGGAAATGCACAAAAGTTTTGCTGTACGCTGGGTGGAGTCCAGGGGTGCATTCCAATTGTCTTTTTTGCTTAGGAGGTTTGCTAACTGAGTGAAATGAATGTTTAAGTGATAAGAGCTGTTCCATTTCTCCCAAAACTAAGGAAAGGTGGGTCAATGCTTCCTTCATAACCTCCTTTAGCATAGGATACGCTGGACCATCCTTTAAGAAAGGAGATGAGATATGCCGTCCCACAATTCCTTTCAGCCACAACATTTAAAGCGACTCACGCACCAGACCATTCAGGGAAATGAAAGATGAGCTGAAAAGTGACACAGATCATGTAAGGGATGAAGGGATAAGGGACGCTTTTAGCCAGATGATGATTATTCAACATTTTTTAGATGCACTTTTACTGGTCCATTTTCAGAACGTTGTAGTTTCACCACGGCAGACCCACGTCATTAACCTCCACCGTCGCATAATTACGTTTCCTATTGGAAATGTGGTCGGATTGTCAGAGCAACGAGATCGCCTTTCCCTCAGTCCTTTATGAATTCTCCTAACATCTTTCCTTGACCTCATGACATTTTCCCCGGGGTTTAAGGTAAAGTGGATAGTGAAAGGAGATAGGAGGGACAATCCAAATGCACCCCATGGGTGGAGATATCAGGATCCCACTTTTTTTTTACCAGAATCCCACTGTGACATCACAAGGAGAGCACATTTTAAACGGAGCATTTTTCTCTGTGTTGTAAGACTTATGCAGACCACAAACAAAGAACTGGATGGATTTATTTCACATTTTGTGGGTCAGTAGACACTCAGGATACCAAAATAAATGTTCAAAAACACTGTACAAGATGATGTCCCCTTTTAATAAGTTAATATTTTAGTCGACAAAAACTGCAAAGAGCCTCTCAGAGCTTCTGAAATCCTGAGGGATGTCTTTGTTTACTGTTTTCACGACCAAATGAAAAACCGAGAGCTTAAAAAATCACTCTGCAAACCACGGGAAGTTTTCTGTAGTTTTTGTATACATGTGAGGAGGGCTTGTGTTATTGAACCTCGTCCTGGCTGCTCCTCTTCATCAGGCTGCTTCAGGGAACGTCTTTTAGGATTCTGTTTCAGCAGCCCAAACCTCACCTCAACTTTATTTAAATAGCACTTTAACACAACATAGTTGATCCAAAGTGCTGAACATTGCAGATAGTAGAAAGCAACATAAAGGAAAGAACAAGTGAGGGTTAAGTCCTGTGTAACACAAGACTAATGGAGCCATGGATTTTGTGCTTGACGGGTTATTGAGTATAAATATGTCTTAAACCTAAAGTGAGGCGGCACCTTCACATGCCATGGAGCCTGTAAAGAGATTACATCAGAAATGTCCTCTGTGATGAGACTTTAGCAGGACCCCAGACCTTGATGTCGTAGCCGTCCTCCTCTCCAGTGGTCCCACTTAAGAAGAGGAGGGTATCAGTCTCTAATCCGGTGACTTCCTGACCTTGGCTCCGTCCACTGGTCATGAAATTTCACCACCTTATCCCCCCAACTCAACAAGACATGATCCGATTAGCCAGTATAAATAACAGGGCTGTAGGGAGTCACGGTGTAAGCCCTGAACTCTGGATTAGATCCTGAGAATATGAAGAGTTTAATACCCTCAGCACCTGACATGGCCGCGCTGCAGCTGCTTGTTCAGAGGAACGTCAACATGTTGCTAAGATGGAAATGCTCTTTAACACGGTTAAATAAAAATCTGGCCAGAGACTTTCACACATTAACAGCTGAACGTGCAGCACAAACTTTACTGACTGGTTTAAGCTGTTTGCAGAGCATGTTGAAAACTGTTGGCATAAAACCCGGGCTGTCTTTAATTTCAGAGGTGTGGAAGTTATCACCTTGTAGGCATCAAACAAGCGCTGACATGCATCATTCTGACAATCTAACTCTTAACACTGAAAGGGGACAGTTTCTGAAAAATCCACTTATTCTTCAGGTATCGATTATTTCACATTACTTCATCGACCTAAGTATTCACACAATAAGGATATCAAAACATTCAATATTTATTAAACCTTTCTGTAACATGGCACTTATAGCATTGCTCTTCAAGAAGGGTTATAGTGATAGTTTGGATGTGCTTTTTTTTTTTAAGTTCACTTTGTCCATGGTAGCCACATACTTCCTCTCCATCAAGTCAGTAAAGTAGTCCTGGATGGAAAGTATTTACCATTTCACAGAAGCCTTCACCCTCAACAATAGCAAGGGGCCTCATGTCCTTAACAATCATTGAGACAATGCTGTTCATATACACACTAGCCTCCTGGCGATCGGCGACTAGCTTTCTGATGCATTACCGCCACCACTAGACTGGAGTGTGGGACAATCTAGTTGTTTGGGAGTTGCATGTCGACAAATTTATGTGGTCGACATGCGACCACATAAGTCTTACAACACAGAAAAATGCTCTGTTTCTATTCTCTCAATTTGTGATGTCACAATCTGGATTCTGATTTAAAAAAATAAATAAATTAAAAACTCCCCTCTCCTGGTATCTCCACCCAGGGACTCTGGATGACATCACTCCATCCAGGAAAACTCAAGGGGGGCTCATTACATTTAAAGAGACACACACACACCAAACAGAGCGTTCTGAGAGAGCTGGTTTATACAGGGTCACAAACCTCCTCTGGTGCTTAATTCATGTTATATTTTGACCAAAGCACAGCACAGATGTTTCATTTAGACCACAGAGGACTGTTTGAAAAGGTGGAGAAGAGGGAGAATATGTCCTCTTTAAAATCCAGTTGTAGATGGAGTCACGAGCCTGACGGTGCCTCCTCACCAGAGAGCTGCTCTTTAAGCATCACTCTTCTTGATGCATCCAAGTCCATTCAGGGGCAAAGTGTGGAAACATGGAGGCAAAGCAAAAAAAAACTTTATCTTTCCTCAGGATGTGTGTCTGTGTTTTCTTTAATAACTGCTTTTATTGAGTGAGAGATTAATCACTAAGTAATTCAGTGTGTGTGTGGAAGCGCTGTGCTCAGAAAGAGCGTCTCCACAAATGAAGCATGTTTGATCGATAAGGGAACCTCGTCTAATGAATCAGAGGAACAATACATTTTAAATAGTTTAAGAGTCACAAAAAATGTATTGAGGTATTTGTAAAAGCTCTAACGTGTCCTCCTCCCCTCCAGCTGTGCAGCAGCGGCAGATGTCGTCGGTCCCCGGTGGCCCTGGGGTGGAGAACATCGTCTACACCCTGCTGTGTGGAGGAGCCCTTGTGGCCTCTGTGTCGTATGTAAGTAGTTTTTCTTTCCTTATAAACATGTTTCAAGCAGCGCCACGATGCTGACGATGTCACTAGGCAACCAGGGGAGACGTGTGGGTCATGTTAGCGTTGTTTCATTGTAATTGTGGAAAGATAATCACTAAAGGCCCTGACACACCGAGGAGGTCGTCGGTCAGTGAGTGGTCGTCGGCCCTCGTCTGCCTTTTTTTTTTTTTTTTGCTTTGGTCAGAGGAATCTCTCTGATTGGCTGTTCAGAGGTTTCATTTCTCTCCAGCTCTCCTCTCAGGTTCTGTAAAGCCCCTTGAGCATGCCGCTGTAGTGTCCATGCTTTCACCCATTAGTGTGGTTTCTCCTTATTTGTCTCCTCAGCCTCTTCTTTTCTTTTTCCACTAAAAGACCAAGAGCTGAGAGCTGCCATTTTTAACTTTTTATCAGACATTATTCTCCATTAGTAGACTACCTATAATACGAGTGGTGACCGACAGCGGTGTGAAAATGGTCTTCTCGTATCATAACAGACTACTGCCCCATCTATGTTTAACTTGTTAACAATCTGCTCTGTAAAATATCTGTGATCTAAATCTTTAGTTTGAGGACAGAAAAATAAGATTTCCCTCTTTCTCTCTTTACAGACGTACAGTACCTTGTCCTCAGACCACTCCAGGTTCAATGAACGTGTTGCAGAAATCAAGGCCAGACCCAAGGCGGAGTGGGTCCCCAAACCGTGGCCACCTAAGAGTAAGTTTTGCTCCACCCCTCATTGCGTGTTTTTAACCCTCCGCTCAGGTTTCATGTTTTTAAGATTTGAGGCTCCAAAGCTAACTTGTTACATCAGGTTATTTCTTCTTTTCCTTTTTAATCAGCTGTTCGGTTGACAGCTTGACCAGACGTGTTTTATGTTGTGTCCGTCCGTCCTATCCTTCTGACAGTAACGCATTAGAAATATAATAGAGTTATTGTAGTTATAATAAATAATACCTGTAAAAGATGCATTGTCACCATGGTAACTCATGCTGAACACCTGACCTGTTTGGAGCAGATCATCCTGTATGAAACTCTGCCTACTTACAATCAGATCTCCTGAACTCAGAGCAGGACCCCCGCTGGCCTGCGCTTACGCTGCTCCAGGACTAACCGGGCCTGAGCACGGTGACCTCATGGAGGGTGCCCATACAGAAATGCTCTTATTGAATGAGAACTGACCAAATGATTTTTCATACAAACTAAAAAAGGGATCTGAAGCGTGTTTTATTGACGGCTCACTTGTAACCACTGACAACGCTCCAGATGTGAAAGGATGATTTAATGAACCGTCATGTGGAGGAACAAACGGCGCTGAGTCTGATCTGTGTGAGGTCAGAGTGAACAGCTCCCACACACACACACACACACACACACACACACAGCAGCTGCAAAATAAAAAACCTTCTCAGTGAGTGAAACAAAGCTTGTTAATGCTTACATCAATATACAGTGGGTACGGAAAGTATTCAGACCCCTTTACATTTTTCACTCTTTGTTTCATTGCAGCCATTTGCTAAAATCAAAAAAGTTCATTTTATTTCTCATTAATGTGCACTCAGCACCCCATCTTGACAGAAAAAAAACAGAAATGTAGAAATTTTTGCAAATTTATTAAAAAAGAAAAACTGAAATATCACATGGTCATAAGTATTCAGACCCTTTGCTGGGACACTCATATTTAACTCACATGCTGTCCATTTCTTCTGATCCTCCTTGAGATGGTTCTGCTCCTTCATTGGAGTCCAGCTGTGTTTAATTAAACTGATTGGACTTGATCAGGAAAGGCACACACCTGTCTATATAAGACCTTACAGCTCACAGTGCATGTCAGAGCAAATGAGAATCATGAGGTCGAAGGAACTGCCCAAGGAGCTCAGAGACAGAATTGTAGATAGGCACAGATCTGGCCAAGGTTACAAAAGAATTTCTGCAGCACTCAAGGTTCCTAAGAGCACAGTGGCCTCCATAATCCTTAAATGGAAGAAGTTTGGGATGACCAGAACTCTTCCTAGACCTGGCCGTCCAGCCAAACTGAGCAATCGTGGGAGAAGAGCCTTGGTGAGAGAGGTAAAGAAGAACCCAAAGATCACTGTGGCTGAGCTCCAGAGATGCAGTAGGGAGATGGGAGAAAGTTCCACAAAGTCAGCTATCACTGCAGCCCTCCTCCAGTCGGGGCTTTATGGCAGAGTGGCCCGACGGAAGCCTCTCCTCAGTGCAAGACATATGAAAGCCTGCATAGAGTTTGCCAAAAAACACAGGAAGGTTTCCCAGACTATGAGAGAGAAGATTCTCTGCTCTGATGAGACCAAGATTGAACTTTTTGGCTTTAATTCTAAGCGGTATGTGTGGAGAAAACCAGGCACTGCTCATCACCTGCCCAATACAATCCCAACAGTGAAACATGGTGGTGGCAGCATCATGCTATGGGGGTGTTTTTCAGCTGCAGGGACAGGACGACTGGTTGCAATTGAAGGAAAGATGAATGCGGCCAAGTACAGAGATATCCTGGAAGAAAACCTCTTCCAGAGTGCTCAGGACCTCAGACGGGGCCGACGGTTCACCTTCCAACAAGACAATGCCCCTAAGCACACAGCTAAAATAACAAAGGAGTGGCTTCGGAACAACTCTGTGACCATTCTTGACTGGCCCAGCCAGAGCCCTGACCTAAACCCAATTGAGCATCTCTGGAGAGACCTGAAAATGGCTGTCCACCAATGTTCATCATCCAACCTGACAGAACTGGAGAGGATCTGCAAGGAAGAATGGCAGAGGATCCCCAAATCCAGGTGTGAAAAACTTGTTGCATCATTCCCAAGAAGACTCATGGCTGTACTAGCTCAAAAGGGTGCTTCTACTCAATACTGAGCAAAGGGTCTGAATACTTATGACCATGTGATATTTCAGTTTTTCTTTTTTTAATAAATTTGCAAAAATTTCTACATTTCTGTTTTTTTTCTGTCAAGATGGGGTGCTGAGTGTACATTAATGAGAAATAAAATGAACTTTTTTGATTTTAGCAAATGGCTGCAATGAAACAAAGAGTGAAAAATGTAAAGGGGTCTGAATACTTTCCGTACCCACTGTATCTTAGGCCCCGTGTCCACTGGCCGTTTTTTCCAGCAAGGTGCTAGCTGTGCGATCAGAAGCGTTTGTGCGCTGTGGAGAAGAGCTGCATGTCCATCCTGTCTCCATGACAACAGTCTGTTGACAACGGCCGCTGTATGACCAACAATGCTCCGTTTATTTCCCAATCAGACACGGCGCGAGGACTATGTGAGTACAGAATTATGGAGAATATCTAATATCTGGAAAAAGAGTGACGGTGACGTCAACAGCGCCTTTCTAAAAAGTGCAAAGATATTCAACTTGAGCGGCCGCACAAAAAAGGAGTGCTCAGAAAAAGAAGGCTTGGCGCTGCGCTTTTTTTCTCTAGGCGGTCACTTTCTGCTGCCAACGCTCTACTCATTGAAAACAACTGTTGGACACGGGGCTTTAAATTTACCACCATTTTCAATCTACAGGAAAATAAATGCTTCTTCTTATTCTGCTGTTTTATATCTGACCGATGTTTGAGAGAGAGATTATTTAGAGGTTCAGACTGAAGGAAGATGTTCACCTGTAGTCTAGATATAATGATCGTCATCGATTCTGATGCTTCACATCATTTCAAAAACCCACTTTATGTAAAAAAAAAAAAAAAAGCAAGCTTGGATTATCAAGAGATTTAGTGGAAAAAATACAATAAAAATCTGAGTGCAGAAACAAATAAAGATATTTCTACACAATTCAAACGTACCGTCCTTACGCTGATTAAAGGTTTCTCTGTGATTTTGTAGCTTCTTGTTCAGTTTTTAGATCCATTCAAACATGATTTTACCAAAAAACATGTATCTCCAAAGGCTCAGCTAGGAGCGGCCACTTGCAGGTTGTCACCACATTTCACACTAACAAACAAAACGGGACATTATGATGTAATCAACAAACGTAACTCTTTCTGTTGCAAAATGAAGTTGGACTCGTGTTATTATAATTTTTATTTTAGATTAATTTAAAGAGAATTATGTAAAAAGAAAAACACACAGTCTGTTTTAAGAGTTAAAGGTGTGAAGGGGCTGCACCCGAACTGGCTGCATCCGTCCTCGTTTGTTTCTTTTGTTTATTCAAGAAGAGTAATGCACATGTACAGCCAGGTAAACAACAAACAATATCACAATGTAAAAAAACACATTCAATAATAAAACATCATACAGGAAAGTACAAATGGAAGACAGTACTATACAGAATATAAAATAAACCAATAAAGACACATGCATAAATAATGAATTCATTATTTGAATAGAGGGGGAAAGGTTTTATAATAATTCAGACATTTGTTAAATTTTTTTTATTGTTAATTAAAAGGAGTGATTTCAGTAGGGACTTCAACTCTAGATTACAAATTTGATCCAATTAATCCATTCTCGTTTGGTTTGATTTGGAGGCGCAGGTGAAGTGATGTTTAATTTTGCACAGCATTGTGGGTGTTAAAATACAATTCATTTCCTGAAAGGATGCATCCATACTGCAAAAACTCTGAAGTCAGTATCCATGCTGAAATGTTCAGTCTACTGAGGTGGACACAAATGATGAGTGACTACGTGTGTCTGTGCTTCACTGTGAGCAAAAAGATCAACATCATCAAGTTCACCTTGCACAAAGGATTGTGGGAAAGTCTGAGATTATCCCCTTCTTATTTCAGGAGTGAATGAACGTCACTGACCACACACACACACACACACACACACACATACACTGTCTTGGTGCTGCTGGAGCGCTCAGCCTGGTCAACAGTCAAACCATTTTAAATGTTTTGGTAACAACCAGCTCTGCTGCCGGCCTCTTTCAGAAATAGAACAGGACTCATCATCATCATCGTATAGACGACGTCTGCCTCTGGGAGCGGATACCAATTTCTCAGTGATTCTGTTGAAGCCAGCAGTTGGTGTTTAAGCACTTCCCTTTTCATTTCCTGTTCCGTTAACTCTGTAATGTCTTGGTTTGTCACATTTCTTGGAGTTCTGCCTGATCACTTGTTTCTGTGAGTCCCATTTAAAAAGCAGAATATAAGTTAAACTGCGGCTTAGTGCTGGGTGTTTCCCACAACCCCAAGGTACGATTATATCCCGATACAGAGGCCCCGATAAGATACATATTGTGATATATATTGATTATGGATACTGACCTCGTCCTACACAGAAATCACTACAACAGCTGTTCTTTACTGTTGAGAATAACAGCAGAGGCATATTAAGCACCACACTTCAGTTAGTCCCCTTCAAAATAAAAGCACCACACTTCAGTTAGTCCCCTTCAAAAAAAAGCACCACATTTCAGTTTGTTTCCCTTCAAAATAAAAGCATCACTCTTCAGTTAGTCCCCTTGAAAATAAAAGCACCAGACTTCAGTTTGTCCACCTTCAAAATAAAAGCACCACATTTCAGTTTGTCCCCCTTCAAAATAAAGCACCACATTTCAGTTTGTTTCCCTTCAAAATAAAAGCACCACATTTCAGTTTGTTAACCTTCAAAATAAAAGCACGAGATGATGTCTCACTGTTTGCAAGGGGAAACTGAAATTCACAGAAAATAGAAGTAAATATTTAACATTTGCAGTGTGAACATCGAGCGTGTGATCATGGGAGATGCAATGTGAGATTTCTCGCTCGTGTGCTGTTAGGACACGGTGTCAGAAACTGTACGGACTGGATTCTCTGGACATTTTGAGTTCTGAGTTTATAGAAACGGTTTGACACATGCTTTCAGACCACAGAGCAGCAGCATTGATTCAGCCAGTGTAATATTTTTTTCTGTTTGAAAAGTTTGTCGCCCTTGCTGTGGTTAAATTCCTAATCCACATTTGGAACAGATCTGCCTGATGGTTCATATTGGTCAGCCTGATCGCTGATGTGAGCTTCCCCAGTCTCTCTGAAATGTCCTCTGGCTCTGATTTAATCTGTCTGATGGTTTGTTTGTTCAGGCTAACCGTCTGTGGTAGATAAGTGAGATGAGTTTATTTGATCCAGTCAAGCGTAATGAAGAGAGTAAACAGATTTCCAGCAGCAGCACACTCGCTGTGTACAGTCGCTGATGATGGAGGCAGATAAACCCAATGTTTGAACGTCTCTGTGTACGCAGTGTCGGGCTCTCTGCTGGAAGTCACACCGTGGACTGAGCTCTAACAAATCTTTGAATTCTGAGGGCTTTATTATAAAACTTTATATTTTTCAGGAGGTGGATTCCTCTTTTGTCCAGTGGAAAACACTGATTCTTTTTTAGAAACCCTCACATGCTTTCAAAAACAGCAAAAACCCCAGTTAGATTCTAAATGTCAGAGGGATTATGGAGACGAATCTGCAGATAGCGCTCACATTTTTTGGTATTGCCGTGTCTTGGTAACACTTCTGCAGGGAGATATTTGATATCCGGGTCTCTCTGCGCCAGCCTCAAAGGGACACTGGATGACTTACTGGTTATTTTTCAACGCCTCAGGTTGCAGCTTGGCAGCAACGTTAAAAGCCGTCTTTCCACGTTCCTAACCCTCTGTAGTTTTTAAAGTGACCCAGTTTTGAGATCTGGATGGGTATGCTCCCCAGACGATAAACTTTGTTGGATTTATGGAGAATATCGTAAGTGTTCAAATCCGCAAATGTGATCAGCCGTAGCCTTTCTGAAAACAGATCTGCTGGTGTTCGCATAATGATCGTTTAATTCTCTAAAAATAAAGAACTGATTGATAGAGCATTAAAGTTCAGATTTATTTGTTCGGAGATTAAGCATTCTGGTTTGATTTGCCACACTGGCCTCAGGAGAATCTGTCTGCAGAACACCATTGTAGGGACGGCTGTGGCTCAGTGGTAGAGTCAGTTGTCTCTCAACCAGAAGGTCAAGGGTTCAATCCCCAGCTCCTGCAGACACTCAACCCCAAGCTGCTCCCGCTGCTTCTTTAGTGGTGTGTGAATGTGATCGGTAACTGATGGTCACTTCACACAGCAGCCTCTACCATCAGTGTGTGAATGTGTAGGTGTGACCTGCGGTGAGAAAGAGCTTTGAGTAGTCAGAAGATTAGAAAACAAATATACAAGCAAAAATCACTGTCACCTTTAAGATGTGAAGCAGAAGAAATGACACAATAAGCAGAAAGTCAAATATTGACCGCTCTCTTCTTTCTGCTGAAAAATAAGAATATATAAACTGTTTAAAGAACCTTTGGAGTGTCGCGGAGATGTTTGACATGTACATCTGTCTGTGCTTGAATTAAAACAGGATGTTTTTGCATCTGTTCTTTGATATCCTCTTTATCTAAATCATCTTTGAATGGTTTATGTAACCACTTAGCTTTGGTGCCTCAAATTCCAGGGTTTTAAAAATATTTGAAAAGCTTCAAGAAATGACTTTGAAATAAGTGAAATAAGACCGAAGTAGAAAGTGTTGGAACATTTTGATTGCACACTTCTCAGGATCAAATAGAAATGAATGATGAAGTTGTTCCAGTAAATGGAGCTGTTAAAGTTGTGTGGACTCAAACATTCTGCTGACACTGTGTCTCCATGTGAAACTCACTCTGATGTTTTCTGTTTTACAGGTCAGGATGAAGAAGAGGGTAAGTGATGTCATCACGCTGTCACTCATCATCACGGCCTGAATGCTCTCTGAAATGTCACACTGACTCTAAAGGAAATGATGGCATGATTGTCTCTGATCATTTCACTGTCTCGCACTAATCACGGCCCGTTTCTACCGCTCATGGATCCAAAAGTAGACGACCAGCTGAGGGAAGGAAAGAAGCAAATTACAGCATGTAGAAATTCAGATCATTAAGATACTAACAGCAAATCATATTTGTGAATCAGACCCTCAGTTTGAATTTCGGTTCAACGTCTTTATTTCTACTCATCCTGTGTCTGTATTTGTAGATGAGACCTGCAGGGATGTGAGTCTGAACGTGTGTGTGTGTGTGTGTGTGTGTCATTAAGCTTGGCTGTACTTGACCAATGAGATCTGTCCTCTGACGTGAACTCACTCTCCTGATTTTACCCAAGTAGAGAATTAGCCCCTCCTCGGACACCACTCAGCCCCTCCTCTCTCTCCCTCACTCTTCATTGTGTTCTTCATCATGAGGTTAGCATTCGTCGGCTAGCCTTTAAGAAATCTTATTTGCATAAATCAGTTGAAGACGTCTGTGCTCGTCTTTGGACAAACTGCTAACTGTATTCCTAGTCGTCCCCTGACGAGAGGCAGTCCACATCCATCTCTGATTCACGTTCACAGCCTCGGTGCTTAAATGTGAAATGATGTGTTTTTTTTTTAAAGCTAAATTTCTCTAACTCTTTGTGTCTTTACTCTTTTCAGTGTAATGCTAAAGCTAAGGTCCTCTGTGGCCGCTCGGATATTCGTCCTAGAACTGGACTCTTTGGATCTGAACCCCCCCTCTTCTCCTTTCCTCCTCTTCCCTACTGCTAAGAACGAAAACCATTCACCTTCTGGTCCTAAAACCTGTGGACATTTTCTGTGAAGGACACTCAGTCTGCGCTGCTGTCTTCTCTTTGACCTCTTGGTGCTAAATGTTAACGTGTAAACTCTGTGCCGAGGATAAATGGACTTAAAAGATTTTCCTTTCTGCTGATGGACTCTTTGTGTTCTGAGCGTTACACTTCTGTTTTTACGGGGGGCATTAGCCAGGTGGTCAACTGATTTCAATCGAGCGTCCGTGCTAACACGTTAGCATGCACTACTGTGAGTGATAATGATCCATCAGCGTGACCCAAAGAGCTGCCATCTCCGTGATGTTGATGATCAATAGTCTCAAACAGAACTCAAACTGCTGCAAACGGTCCAAACTGCACTCAATCTTTGGCGACCTTTATGTCGTCAGAGTTTGAGTTTATCCAGCGTTTCAGAGTCTCTACATCTGTCCCAGATCCCGGGTTTCCCTTCAGGCCGACATATTGGCGAGCGGCCTGTTTGTTAGTAAACAATATAATTAGCAAAACAACAAGCTTAAAGATTAGGATGAGATCAGAGCCACCTGCTTTAATCCTGATCCACAATCCCTGAGTCTTGATCTACAATCCTGATCCACAATCCCTGAGTCTTGATCTACAATCCTGATCCACAATCCCTGAGTCCTGATCCACAATCCCTGAGTCCTGATCCACAATCACTGAGGCTGTTAGGTTGTGCCCCATGTATGGAGGCTGTAGTCCTCCAAGACGGTGGCCCGGGTTCAAATCCGACCTGTAGTTCCTTGCCCGCGTGTCGTCCCCCACTCTTTGTGGCGGGTGGCTGTAGTCCAGGCCGGTGAAACCCTCTGCTCCTCCTCATCCTCAGAGTTATCCCATCTTTCTAACACAGTCACCATGACAACCGTATTTTACTGACGGACGTCCCACCAACTAGAAGCTTCTTCAGGTGTTAACTTCTTCATATGTTGGAACTATCTCTGCTGGTGCAACACCTAAAATGTAAGCAGAGCGTGAACTCCGACCTTTGACCTCCCCCGAGAGCTGCTGACACAAGACGCTGCTCCTGAAGTTAAAATGTCCAACTTAACTTTGTGATTTGGTGTGAAAGAAATGAAATCTAAACTCAGAAGCTTCAGACGGAAAATAATTTCATAAAGGATGTTCAGTGTAAGGATGAATTATCTCAAACTGAAGTGTTAGCATTGAGCTAATTATTATCACATGCTATTATCACTCCCAGTAGTCGACGCTCGGAGTCAAAGTTGATCACCAGGCCGGCCCCCCGCAGCTCTGTGTGTTTTTGAATGTGGAACAAATGATGCAAAGAATCTCAGTTAAAGATTAAAGAGACGCACAACCGACCGGAGCGCTCTCAGTGTGTGTCCCTGTAAGACTGTCTTTCAGAGCTCCAGATTACTGATAGCTTGTTAATTTGATGGTAAGAACAAAGATTCAACTTCACCCCCCTTTTCTCCCGCACTCCTGCCCCTCCCCTCCCCTCCCCTCACCCCTCCTCTACCTCACGTCTTTGTCATGTTCCTCCCTGTCTTTGAGTTTGCATGCAGCTTGTGTAGTAAACATGTCGCCTCTGGGTTTCTTCAGATGATTTATACACCGAGGGTGCGTGGTAAGGCTCGGGGGCTTTTGTCAGAAAGTAGGACGTCTGGATCGACCTGCTGGAAAAATTATGAGCTGTTGGCAGCTGTGTTTCCATCCAACTGTTTGTGATGCACTATAAAAGTAGCAGACATGTGTCCGACAGGGCGATTAAAGATATAGGGAGGTCTAAAAGGTCAATACGATAATACTTTTAGATGTGTTTCAAATAATGCAAGAGCTTTAAACACACAGTTAATGAATTCCACCACCAGGGGGCTCTCAGTCAAAACGATAACAAAAACATTGAGGTTGGTGGGAAATCATTGGTGGGAGTGATTCTCTGCTTCTCTCTGAACTGCCTGAATCCATTCTAACTCTCCCACAGCACGGAAGAGCTCTGTCTCTCTTTTAAAGTGACGGTAACCTACCTCACTGCTCTAACATTTAACACTGCTTTTAACTTCACAGAACATCCTTCTTAAATCCACATAAATATATTTTAGAACTGAACTTATACAATGAAATCTCTAAAACAAAAATGATATACTTCTTATTTATTTACTTTAACATGTAACCTACACAACCTGAGGAAGAGAATATGTTTACAGACGAGTAAATGTATGTATCGGAGTGTAATTAACATGACGTGTTACGACAAGCCGTATCTTAAAAGTGACCCTCTCCTTCCTCACTCCCAATGATTAAACACACAAACAACAAATTCACAGTTCAGTGAGCTATTTATTTGGCAAACACAAAATATGAATTAAACTTCAAGGAGAGCACCGGCAAAATTATAAACAAAACATCAAAGTCGAACCCAAACTACCTTACCTCAAATAAAGAAAAGAAAATACAGGCATCTGACTCCTAACAGGAGAAAAGATTTAAGAAAGAAAAAGGCTACTCTCTCCTACAGAATAAGAAATGTACAACATAAACAATAATCTCAATACATAAACAATCTCTCAATGTCACACAATGTCTCTCACTGGAGGTCAGGAAAAAGCAGGGCCCCGTAGGTGTCCTCCAATCAGGACGCAGCAACAGCTTCCCTCCACTCAGAGGCTGGCGTGCACCATCCGGGTTTCTCCAAAGGGGGGTGGACACCTGAAACACAGAACACAAAGACTGACGCACAAACAAACACAGAAACACAAAGACAGACCCAAATAATAACAGTCCTACTATTCTGACTTAGTCACAAGACGTCCCGTTACAAATACAGAATGATGGATTTCTCTGCCTTTGATAACTGTTTGAAGTATTTGAGGTGATGTAAGAACTCAAAATAAAAATAACAGACTTAGTCCATTTTTAATGAATTTAGATATTTTAGTGTAAACATTGTCTTAAAATGCTACATAGCTCATCAAAGAAAGTTTTTAAATGGAGCGTTTCTGCTCTCAAATGAACATTTAGGGTTGTGAGATTTCACCAGTTTATTGAAAAGTGTAATAATGTTGCAGTGTTTTAGTTCTGAGCCGCAGAATTCAGAAAAAGTATTTCTAAATCTTTGTCAATAAATTAAAGTTTAAGAATTTTAAAACCAAAACATTTCTAAAAATAACCGTAGAGGGACCGCTCCCAATCAGGTGTCTCCATGTTTAATCTAACAAGTCCAGTTTATTGATGAGCTGCATAAACATTTAATGAAGGAGACAGTTTACAGGACTTCATGAACACTGTGCAGCCGCTCACAGCTGAACATTCCTGCAGGCGGAGTACTTGCATGTTCCATTTTTATTCTAATATAAATGTTAATAAGAGTCTGCGCTTTCCTCAAAAACATCTTCATGTGTAATAAAACATGTTCCAGTTTCTCTCTGTGGTTTAAACATTTGGATGGAAACACAGCGACTGAGAATATCCCAACCAGCTTTTAAAACTCTGCTTTTTAAACGCTACAAATCTTGCTTTTGTAAGATTTTAATTTTTGCCTGATTGAGCTTCTTACATGCAGAGTGTCGAACTGTGTGTCGAGGAAAACAAAAAAAAAAACACAGTTGCTTCATCTGTCATGAATATTGTTTGGGTGGCGGGGGGGGGGGGAGAGAGGCTTCTGGCTGCTTTCTGTGAGTCAAACCAAAAACTGTGCCTCATTCTCTTGGTCTGTTTTGGTTTGTTGTGTGTTCCAGGTGGCGAGGAGGAGGAGGCGGTAGAGGCTGCAGCCGAGGAGGCCAGTGAAGAGGCCGAGGCTGCTGAGGTTGAGGAGGTGGCTGCAGCTGCCGACGGCGAGGCGGGGACTGTAGTCGAGGCGGTTTCTGAGGCTGCTGAGGTGGTCGCTGAGGCCGCTGAGGTTGTTGAAGAGGTGGCCGAGTTCGTCGTGGAGGCTGCGCAGGAAGTGGAGGCGGTTGCGGAGGAAGTGGCCGACGCAGCCAAAGCTGTCAAGGAGGCCGCCGAGGCTGTCACAGAACCCGAGGCTGTCGCAGAACCAGCCGCGGTCGCCGAGGAACCAGAAAGCAACGGTACGACTTCTTCACCTGAGGACGAGTCCTCTGAAGAATGAGGTTCTACACATTCACTGCAGGGAGCACACACACTCTCTCTTCTCTAAAAACAACTTTAACTCAAGAGCTGCAGGTCTTTCTCCTTCCTCACAACACTGGCAACAGATAAACCCGTAACTCACAGCCTCTTATCTCGAACCACTAGCTGCTTCTCCTCAGGGTTCATCTTTTTACTGATCATTCTCCTTGTCTTCCTAGAGCTGTATATTTTCTCTTTATTTATGGGAGTGGGAATTCACGTTAACACGAAGTGAGACTTTTTCTGGTGTGCAGAATGTGTGTTTGATGTGTTTATTTGTCAGCTCATTTTGAAGCCTAGAGGTGTTTAAAAACCAGCAGCGTCCTCGTGGTCGCCCGCTGCACACCACAGTGAGACTTTTCCTAAGCGGCAGTGAGGTCATAACGTGACACTCATATGCAGTTATGGGTGAAATAAATGTGATCACACTGTATATACCAACATTACACATCAGTCCGCTAACGACTAAAAACCTGCTCTCCTGCAAAAATACTCAAAGTTTTATCAACCACACACAGAGTCCACTTAAAGAGACCGTTTGTTTTTATGAAGCCCTAATGCTTTTTGAAGATTTGACTAAGCGCTGTATTTCCTTCATATAAACCTCTAATGTTGTACCAGGTTGATGCTGTCGCACAGTTGTTTTTTTTATCCTCCAACAACATGAGCCTGTGTACAAACTCTGTAACTGCTGCAGTGTGTTATCTCCCTTAAACTGTGAGTGATGTGGAACTGTCAGAAATCATAAATCAGAGAAAATACCGAGGTGATTCAAGACATTTGTGATCATATTTTTATTTTGCTTATAACTGAATAATGAGCACTGTGAACAATTGACGCTAATTCATCGAGCCATACAATAAAGATTTGATCAAACCAGAAAGGTTTACTGCCGTCTTTGATTGTCTGATTTGGTCTTTTTACTCTGAACTTTTTGAAATTAATTGAACAGTTCTAGCTTCTTAATCCGGTTTAAAGGTTAGTTATTCACAAGCGGCTCTATCTGCCAGGTTTGCTCACACATTTGAGGAATGCGACTCTGATCTTCCTGAGTTGCTCGTACACCTCACAGCAAGCGCTCAGGAGGCGGGACATGACGCAGAAAGAACCAGAAAAAGCTAGAAGAAGCAATAAAGTCTGACTATGACACGTAAAATATATATATATATATATATATATATATATATATATGTGTGTGTGTGTGTGTGTGTGTGTAATAATGCTCAATGTAGTTAGACACATTCAACAAGAGAGCAGAGAAGAACATACAGGCGAACAGAAACCCTGATGAAGCCGTCACGCCCATACGGCCTATGGTCATGCACCGGTTGCAGGATATAAACGTCACAACCTCCTCGCTGCTTGCTTGCTGTGAACGGTCCTGAATATTTCCTGCAGCGTTCACTCCTCAGGTCACACGGACTTCTCGTGGAAAATTTACAACATTCAGAGTAAAGTCGGCGTTATAAATCTAGCTTTCACACGTTCAGCTCACCCGAATATATGTTTTCAGGAGTTGATTTGAAGTGTGAAAACCCTGATAGAAATCCTGGTACCATGTGGAATCAAACCTGACCGAGCAGACGGGTCATTAAACTGGACACTGATCAGCCTTAAGTAGCTTTAGTGGTGGTAAAGTTAATCCAGACCCAGTTCCCAGAGAAGGTGATGACATTCCCTGAGCTGTGGTCTTATGTGATCCCAGACACAACAGTGTTTGGTTTTCAGACGTACCTGGTGTGGCCAATACTCTAAGGTCAGACCAGTAGAAGTAACACGAGACGATTAGTTTTTGCTTCAAATTTGGTCGGACTCCCACTTCCATATTGTGTTTTCACATTTTGATCAGTGCCACTCTGTTCTTAAGGCTGAATCTACCTTACATGAATACTGTTGATCATACGTTTTGAAACCAGATAAGACTGAAGAGTTGTGTTTTCACTATAAACTATTCAAACTGGTAAATGATGTGTCTTGGCAAAGCATCTCGCAGTCCATTCTGTCTTCTCACATGGACATACTTCTTATGGAACTGCACTGATGTCCACAGAAACTAACAAAGCTCTCCTGTGTTGTTTCTCTTAATCTTCTTATACAACTGGGCGTCGTCTGCATGAAGGTCACAATCACCCAATATCTCTCTGCCACTAAATCCTCTATTCCTAGTAGGGTCTCACGAATTCCCAAAAGTTGCCTTGGCTAACCATCTCAAGTTGTTTTAAGTTTAATGTGGATTTTTCTTTTCACTTTTTTGGATGGCTGGATTTTGTGTTGCAGTGCTGCTGGCAGCTGCTTCTACTCTAGAGTTGCCGAAGATAGTCGAAGCAAAAGAAGACTTGGCACCAGCTGTTGAAGACGCCAAAGAGGAAGAGATATCTGTCCCAGAGGAAGTTGCACCAGTAGTAGAGGAAGCTGCTGCACCAGTGGAAATTGCCCCAGTGGTGGAAGAGGCTCCTGCACCAGTAGAGGTTGCACCAGTTGCTGAAGAGGCTCCTGCACCAGTAGAGGTTGCACCAGTTGCTGAAGAGGCTCCTGCACCAGTAGAGGTTGCTGAAGAGGCTCCTGCACCAGTAGAGGTTGCTGAAGAGGCTCCTGCACCAGTAGAGGTTCCTGAAGAGGCTCCTGCACCAGTAGAGGTTGCACCAGTTGCTGAAGAGGCTCCTGCACCAGTAGAGGTTGCTGAAGAGGCTCCTGCACCAGTAGAGGTTGCTGAAGAGGCTCCTGCACCAGTAGAGGTTGCTGAAGAGGCGGTTGCACCAGTTGCTGAAGAGGCTCCTGCACCAGTAGAGGTTGCACCAGTTGCTGAAGAGGCTCCTCCACCAGTAGAGGTTGCTGAAGAGGCTCCTGCACCAGTAGAGGTTGCTGAAGAGGCTCCTGCACCAGTAGAGGTTGCTGAAGAGGCGGTTGCACCAGTTGCTGAAGAGGCTCCTGCACCAGTAGAGGTTGCACCAGTTGCAGAAGAGGCCCCTGCACCAGTAGAAGAGGCCCCTGCACCAGTAGAAGAGGCCCCTGCACCAGTAGAAGAGGCCCCTGCACCAGTTAGGGAAGCCCTTGAGGCAGCAGTAGAGCCTGAAGTCACCTCGGCTCTAGCTGAAGAACCTGTTACCACCACTGATGTTGAAGAGGTCTCCGTAGCTCCCCCTGTGGTGGAAGAGACCCCTTCAGCCCCTGTGGAGGCTCAGGCAGAAGCTCCTAAGAGGGAGTACATCGTTGTGGTCCTGGAAGGTTCACCCAAGTCTGACAGCCGGCCTAAGGTTCTCGGAGTTGGTCCCATGACTGGCAGAATCATCCCAGCTCCAGATGAAGACGACGCCCCTTCTTCTGAGGTATCTAAACTTTGTTAGACTGATCAAAGGTAACCCAGCTGTTGCTTTCCTCATATTTCATCTTCTTCTGGTAGATCTCAATAGAGCCTGACTGATATGGGATGTTGAAAACAAATACCTACAGTAACAAATCATTGATTTTTTTAGTCAGAATACATTTTGTAATGGGTACATTTTAGAGTCTGACAGACTTTGACTAACCTTGTGTATTTCTGAGCTGGGATGACAGTTGATCTCTCATGAGCACTTTGATCCCACTGAGACATCATACTCACGAGGCTGCTAAATTGTCAAACAATTTACATGTGCTCCGCTACATGTGCTGAGGTTAGTGCATCCTGTAGAGTCTGAGCTCACTTTGCTTAATAAATGATATGATACTACCATTTCTATGTTGCCCTAAACATTGTTTTCTGCTCAGTAAACAAGTGTTGTTTCTGTGCAGATTAGGTGTGTAATGGTTCAGAGGTGGGGTCATAGTTCAATAAGCAGAACTGGCACAAGTGCAGGTTACAGTTAGTTAGATGTTATGTTCTTAAAATCTACCTGTGAGTCGGTACAGCCTGTAGTGAATTAAAGGCTTTATGTGAGTTTTTGATCCAGTAGATGTCGCCCTTGAGCACCAGCATGAAACCAAAACAAGTTGCGCTGCATTGTTGTGTTAGCATGCTAATGCTAGCGATCTTTATTATGCTGGTATCTTCACACTGCATGTAAATTTACCTGAAATGAGCGTGATCTAGAAACACTGTTAAGCAGTGAGTACAGTATGTTATTCTTCTTTTCTCTAGTCCCTCAATTAAACAACTTTTATACACGAGGGGAGGAGTCAGCCAGCCGTCCGGGCGATGTAAACAAAGTGAAGATAGGACTCTGAAAACTCTGAAAACATCACAGACAGTGGGACTCGGGTGTTACACCCATTGTAGACAGTCATGACTCACAGAGTTATTTTCAGAGGATATACTTGATTTCTATTCCATTTAAGTGTGAAAAATCACATAAAGCCTTTAAACATGAAACATGATGCAAAATAAAAAGCTGCTCAGAAATGAACATCTCCTGATATGAAATAAAAACAGGTTATAGGACAAAATAAGATGTATCATATTAACGATGAGTCTGTGAGGTGACTCTGCTGCTCTTAAAGGTTCATCATGTTCTCTCTGATCATTCGGTTGTTCAAACTCGGTCACCGCTTATGTAAGTCAGTGAGAGGATCACAGACTGGTTTCTGTGACCACGGGATGGGACGGTTAGAGCCGGACATCAGAAGAACAACTGATGGATTCAAAGATTAGGAGCAACAAACTGAGTAAAGGACAAGATGACATCGGGGCGCCCGTAGCCAAGCGGTTGGTGCGGACGCCCCATGTGCGGAGCCTTTGGGCCTCCAGGCGGGCGACCCTGGGTTCGGGTCCGGCCTGTGGCTCCGTTCCCCCTCTCTCTGTCTACGATTTCTGACTCTTATCAACTGTCCTGCCTCTCAAAATGGAGAAAAATAAACCTTTAAAAAATGAGAAGATGACATCACATCAAAGTGAGTTTTAAGAAGTGATTTGAAAGACGTGATTCTGCACGCCTGCTCTCCTCGGGGAGGCATGCACTTCTTCTAGCTCAGACGTGTCATCCTGCTATACTGCTCTTCTTCTGAGTTTGTAGTTTAATACCATTTAGCTAACAGGTACGAGCATTAACGTCACCATGTGTGACTGCCCTTTTCGGCTTGACCTCTGAGCCGCGAGGGTTCTGGACAAATACAGTTACACCACTCTTAAAGACTCATCGCCAGTATCAGCTGATACCAAACGCTCTATCTGTCAGGCTCTATGAGTAACAGTGATATGAGTAGAGAAGTAGACAGATCTGCTTGTTTGAATAAATTTGGTCTTTTTTGAAAATTGGTCTAACTTGGATTTTAAACTTTGCTGTTCAGGGTAGGCGACGTCTTCTTAGGATGCAAATGCAGTAGTTCCAATCAAGGTACTGAGCCTTTGATTATTATACTCTGCTGGTTCAGTAGGCCGTTGTTTCAGATGTGCTTTACATAAAATAAAAAATATGCAGCATCACTTTCCTTTACATCCACATCAGGTCAAACTGCTGAAGACATATTGTCATGTTTTCACCTCCAGGATATCTGACGTCTGTGTTTGTCTCCCGTTACAGTGAACGGCTCCTGAGTGAAGACGTCGTCCTGCAGAAGAAGAGGATGTGCCTTTCTCCAACACTTTCATCCATTAAAAACACAGACTAAGATTCCTCTCAACTCTAGAGATCAACTGCTGCCCATCTCTGTGACACTCCGTCTTGACTCCGTAGTTGTTTCAGATCTGTGGTTGATCTTTTTTTAAAAACCTTCAAAAACTTCCCTGAATTTCAACCTGTATACTGCTGAGGACAAAACTGAGCCACCTGTGCAGTTACCTGTTTCTCCTTCTGTGTTTAAAAACCAATCCAGTGGATTTCCTCAGCACTTCTCCCCCGATCATGTGACATGAACCTTCAGTGTTATCTCTCAGAGCAGAGGGGCGCTTCTAAAGCCACCAGCAATCTTACCCAGCACCCGACCTCAGGTTTTCTTCTTCTGCTCGTCTCAGTGTGAAAACAAAGAGCTGGAAACGATCGCTGTACTTTAGTACTTTCTGCAGAAACACCTCGAGCTCACTGCTCTTTAGCGTAGCCACGTAGCTACCTCAGTTTTCCTCGTGTTTTCAGCCTAAATGACCCGACCGACCTCTTCTTGATGCTATAACCGTGTTACAGACTTCAATATGCACATACCGGTAGATCTTTTTAAAACCTTTAAAGCATGTTTCTATTTTTGGCCTCTCTAAGTTTATGTTACAGACGCTTGTGAATGTGAAACACGCTTCAAAGAGAGCTGTGCATCATCTCCATTTTCAGTGTTTAGTTACCTTCTCAGGCCAGTTTCCTCTCCACTCTCAACATGAAGTCAGTTATGGTCAAAGTTATAAAACTCTTTCCTTGACTACATTCATTGATGTTCACCAAGGAAGGAACACAAAGCTCTTTATATTTAAATCTGTACATTTCAGTGTCATGGTTCAGGGAGGACGGCTTGATGTTCTTCCTCTCAAATAGCTCTTCTTTGCCGGTCACACCTGTGTGGACATCTAGCTGAAAGGCTTGCAGGAAGTAGGACACGTGGTGACACTGATGTGATGTGACATGTGTGTGTTTGGAGGTGTTGCAGTATGTCTGAAGACTCCAGTGTGAGGCGCTCGTCCTCTCTTCCCCTCTCAGTCTTCATCATCTCCACTGTCTCTCTCCTGTCTTTGTCAGCTTGGTGTACAGACTTGAGATCACAAGAGGGAGCGACTGAAGTGGAGTGTTGGAATGTATTTTAGAAAAAGGGATTGAGATTGAGAGAACGACACTCTTGTTTGTTTCCTCGGTGCTCCCGGACAGGTTTCTGTTAGAGGATGTGAGTGAATGAGCTTTGAATGGACAAAGATCAGGAACTGTGACCGTTTCACATTTTACTGTTTTACCTGTTTTTGCAAAATAAAAAAAGGGATTAAATGTGATTTGTCTTCTGGTGTTTGTTCTCCCCCCCCCCCCCCCCCAGAAAACACTTGACTCCCTGTCTCATCCTATAACAGGGTGATCAAAATGTTCAAAACAATACAATCTTAGATTTTTAATGCTAAATGGACTTGAGCTTGTATATTTTTTTCTTCTCTGGAGGAGGTTAGTCGTGGTCTATTAAAATTCACAGATCGGCAAATACTTACACACCGACTTTTCTCTGGTCCCTTGGGTGTTCCATAGAGATATGAAAGTTAGCTGGGGATTGAACCCTCAACCTACCAGTTCAGAGATGACTGACTGAGCCACAGCAGCCCCTTATTCTTCCTCCTCTTTCTCCTTCTCCCTCCTTTACCTCCTCTGGCTCCTACCCCTTTTTCTCCCCTTTCTCAATCTCCTCTACCTCCTGGTATTGTGGCTCGGTCTCCCTTCACATCTCTTGCTCAGAGGGCTCACAAACGTTAACCCACAGCAGCGGCTCAAAATGTGCACATTTTGCTATGACAGTAGGAAACCTCCCTAAGGGGCCCCATCTGATCGCGCTCACTGTCGTTGCACTGCTAAGCGTTGCATCATTATTGATGAGACACCAAAGTTTGTCAATGTAAGTCAGCAGAGAAAAATGAAGAGGAATTATCCGTCTGTAGGAGAGAAAAAAGAAAGAGGAGGAAGCATCGGGACAGTGGCAGAGAGGATGGTGATGAACGCCAGTCAAAGGGCCCTCCAATTAATTTTTGCCTAAGGCCCCAACAGACACTTGAATCGCCACTGGTCAAGAGCTAAGCAGCATAAGCCCTCTCTCCTAAACGAGACAAGACTACATGTGCAGTATCGACCTCGCTGCTGCTAAATCGTCAACGTTCTTCTCATGCAATAACTATTTATTTACTCACTAACTCATTGCACTATAGATGTTTATTTAACAGTTCAGTCATTGCACTTTAGCTGCTTCCTTTATTCTCTGCACATTAACTGTTTATTTCTGTCCGTTTATTGTCTATAAGCTATTTCTCTACTCATTAAGGGGCACAACTATTTCTCAGCTAAGGATATAGTGTATGTCTATGTTTGACCAGATTTTATAACGACAATAAGTGCCGTAAATACCGAAATATACCGTCAATACTGAAAATGGAAATTCTATCAAATAACACACAGTGCAGTGTGAAGATGTGCAATAATAGTGCAAGAAGAGCAACCTGGGTGCTCATTTCCAGTTTATGAACTGCACAGGGGATAAATGAGACCTGGAGACTTCTCTCTGAAGGGGATGATTTGGGTTGACCAGTCCAGCATAAGTCCTCAAGACCCGCCTGCCAACTCCCTGACATTTCGCTGGCTGTTCGTAAGACTTTCAAGTCTTTTCTGATTGGCCAAGATAGCATTTCCAAACTATTTGCAGCAAATGGCGTACAAAAGCTTAAAATAGATTTTCATTGAAAGAAGTCCTATAACGGAGTTTGTTATTAAGCACAGCACCCAGATGTTTGCAGCTCTACACACTCTCAGGAATCAGCAGCTTTAATAACATTTGGTTTTGGGCTTGGCGGGGACTTTCCAATTTCAAGCAAATGTATGGACGTAGGTCTGATGGCTGGAGAGGTGCCAGATCACTTCCCGAATACCGTCGTGTTGACTTTGGACAAGACAACGAACCGAACCCACAACAGCCCGGGCGTGCCCCCTCTGACATCCCACCATTAATACATGTCCTTTGCGTGCATTTGTGTATCTTAGGTCTATGTGTGTGAACAAGCATGTCGCACAATATAGATAATATAGAATCTAAAAATCTAAAAAAGAATATAAAACAAAATAAAAATATTGGTCCAGGAAAGTACATACGAGCTTGCACGCTGTCATGGTGTACATACGAGGTTTTGCTCACTGCTTCAGGGGTTCGTCGTGGTGACGTCACGGCGTTCTGCGCTGACACACTGGATCCGTTGTCGCGCCGGAAAGCTACAGGATAGCAAGAAACGGGCTGCGATCAAAACACAACTTTAGGGCCTGCATCCGCCCCAACTCTTACGGTTTTGACAAAGAACGTCGATAGGAGTCCTCAAAGCGATTTTTGGGCGACGGAGGACGTGCAAACTCTAGTTTATGAAAGCGAAGTACGCGTTTTGGCCTTGACAAGTTGGCTAACGGAGGTCCGAGCTAGCGCTAGCAGAGGAGCTAACTTTTCGCTAGCAAAAGCAAAACAAGGTAAGGGGAGTAAACTTATTGCATTGATATATCAGCAGCCATTGGTAGATAACCAATCCAAATGCAGATGTTTTAATAGGTTGTTTAATTACTATTTTAACTTTTTAAACAACACGATAATTACAGAATATTTGTTAGCTAGCTTGCTATCTGCTAACTGTTTGTAGCTCAATAACTAGCCCATTAGCATCAATGGTAGACTATGCTAAGTTTGTTTTAGTTTCAGGTGATCCTCTGTTTATAGAAGAATTCAGTGTGTAATTATTTTAAAAGGACATAAAGTGCACGAAGCTAGCTGCAGCGGTTGTAGCTAAGTGTTTGTTTGTATCAGACTCTTCAAGCTCGCTGGTTAGCTGCAGACTCGGTCCTGCAGACCTCTCATCAGAAAGTAAACATGCCCGCTCACTGTCTGCTGTACACCTCCGTTATTCCCAGTGTTATGTCGAGAAATGCCCTCACCTCGCAGGGCAATGCGAACTATTGCAAATACTTTATTATCACAGATCTGCCCCCAGAAATAACATTTTCAAACACGTCAGTGACGTGCGTGCACTTCTTGGCAGGGATGCATTTCTCAGCATAACACCTGTAACCCTCATTGTTTTTAACTAAAAGAGCTGGCAGCGAGTCGTGTCTAGATTTCAGTGTTTTGTCTTTGTTTCCTGACTTTCTGTCGTGTTTATTATAATACAAGAACTGCCAGGAAGACTCCCTCAAAATATATAAACTCAGTTCTACATTTAAGTTTGACATAAATGTGACAGCCTAAGCTTTGAGCCATTCTTTAATTTTACTGACATACTGGCCATAAGTCGAGTTTATTTAAAACACATTTCAGCAACAAGGCGAAGTACTTCACACATATCCAAAGCATCAAGACAAAGAGAAAGAGAAAAAGAGACTTTAAAATGAAAAAAAAACGAAAAAGAGAAGATTAAATATGAAAGTATGTTTAAAGATCCAACAGAAATACTGAAATATGACATTAAGTGAAAATAAGACATTAAAATACATAAATAATAACAAATGAGTGATGGTGATGTTTTCAGTGTTATAAAGAGGTCCCTGATTACAGAGACTTTTGTTCTGACGGACACAGATTCACCTGCTAGTCTGAACTAACTGAAATAGATTCAGACTCACTCTGTCTGTGTCGGGCAGCCCTAAGGTTCCCTGGAAACCTCACCCAGGGGTGCTGTGGTGGTGAAATCCACCCGCGGTCGTTACAATTCAACATTGTACTAATGTTCATAAATGTTCATGTCAAAATGATTTCATAAAGGACAAGGTATTTTCTATAAGAGTATACGTCTATGAAAGAAGACTTTAGACGTCCACACAGTTAAGTGGTGTTTCTCCTTCACAACAAAGACCACTACATCACTGAGACGGAGTCATGAGGAGACCGGGTGCCCGTGGGGCCTTCACATGACCTCCATTCTTACATTATGCACACAAACAAACAAACTTGTGCATAATGTAGAAACGAGGAGGTCCTCCAGCTCTGATATTTTCTCCACTCTGATCCCCTGTGCTTTTATTTTGATAGGAATGAGTGATGACCTCTGTGGTGGTGTCAGATGGAGGAGGGAACATAGTGGAGTATGTCACCGTGGTGGAGGAGACCCAGCAGGTGAGTATCCTGACACCTGAGTCATCACCTCAACAAAGTCCAAAATAAAGTTTAAAGGTCATAGAGGTTGTGTCAGTGGTTACACGTTAAGTATTAGGTAAGACAGGACAACACGGTTGAAAATAATTAGGCATAAGGGACTAATTAAATCGTATGATGAAAATTAAAGGTGAGGCCTCTTTTTTTCTTCCTGTTACATGAGCTGTTCTCACTTATACACCCCTGAAAATATCTAGCTAACTTCAGGAGGACAGCTCCAGAGATTCTCCTGACCTGGCTGTTCACATTATGCTCCTCACAGCGGGAGATTATCCCTGTGAGACAGGAGAACACCATACTGACAAACAGAAAACATAATAAGCAGACAGTCAATGCACTGACTCCAGTCACAGGATATAAACGTCATTCCCCCCTCCCATTGGCTCCAGGTGAATTCTCCTGATTATATCCTGCTGCGTTCTCACATCAGCTCACTCTGGACTTGCTGCAGAAAAAGTACTAGAGGTCTGGCAGGAGGAGACTCTGGGTGAAGTTTAAGTTTCCTGCAAGTGTGAAAGACCTAATTGTTACGTAGAAACATGGACGCAGCAGGTTAAGATTTGCAGAAGAGTATACCGCCAGTGTCCCACACCGAGACGATACCTGGGCAGCACATCCAAATGTATCAGCCAACTTTTCTTTTTAAATCTGTATCAGCTCCCTATCAGCTCTTGAAGCAGTGGGTGATCTTTCATGTCTTATTCATGCAGCCTTCACACACATCTCACCTGTTGTGAAAACAGACACCATCATCCTGTGTGAAATGAATCAGGTAAAATGTAGACGTGCTGCCTGTTCTCCTTTGTTTCATCAAAGAGACTCTCCTTATGTGTACAATAAAAAACAAAGGTGCAGTGATTTTTATTCAGTAAGCACACTAAAAATGATGATGTCATTTTACAAAGAAATCACAAGAGGAAATATTTTGAACAGTTTTGGTGTCTGATGATCAGATCAAAGACTGTAATACTTTTTAAATCTGTCTTTAATCTCGTTCCCTTAAAAGTGATGAAAGAATTGTGATGAATCATTGAGAATCACGGAGTAGAATAAGTTGTAGAGAATATTTAGTTTAGCTCTACATGATGCGTGTGTATCATGTCCTAGTTCTACAATCGGCTGCATGCTGCAATAACAAGTCTTTTAGTTACACTGAACAAACACTTTAGTAAAGGACGTGATACTGAAAATACATTTTCTTGATGAACATTAATATCTAAGGGAATTACTGCCATCTTTGAACTCTGGGTCATCCCTTCTATTCTCACTCTGCCTCACCTTCTCAAACCATGTCCAGTGTGAGCAGCAGCCGGCTGAGGAGGAGGAAGAGGAGGAGGAAGAGGAGGAAGTGGTTCAGCAGGAAATCGAGGCGGTGATCGTGGAGGGAGGAGAGGAGGTGGAAGAAGATGTTGAGGAGGAGGAGGAGGGCGTGGTGCTGCAGGAGGAGGGCTGTCCTGCAGTGATCGTGGAGGAGGTGCCCAGTGCTCAGGTGGAGGAGTGCTACTCAGCTCAGGTCCTGGTCTACGACGATGAGACGTACCTGATGCAGGATGTGGCTGACGAGCAGGAGGTGGTCACAGAGGTGGCAGAGACGGGTGAGTTCTCTGACTTTTAAATTAGACTTCTATAAAGTTTTCTTCTGGGATTCACCCAAACGTCTCTACAGGATAGACAGAAAGAACACACTGAGTCTTAATGTCTTGAAATCTGTGTTTCACATGTTTGGGTTCAAAGTTTAGACTTCATCATGACTGAAATAAAGCAGACAAACCAGATCTGTCACAGGAGAGCGCCCCCTTAAGGTCGTCCAAACATGAGTTGAGGAAAAAAGTCATAGTCAGTCGACTGTGTTTTCATTGGTCCGTTAACTCCATCAGTAAACTGCTCATTGTCTGATCAGTCTGAAGTGTTACCGGTCACGTCCTCCTGAGTTCATCATGAGTATAAAAAGATTTCTGTGTTTGATTGCAGAGTCTGACCGCAGGGGACATGATTTCTGTTTTTTGTGTTTGTAGTCCCTGTTGAGTAAAAGAGGCGGACAGAGAAGGCTAATTTGCGACCCTGTAACTAATTGGCTTGAGTGCAGCTAACGATCAGGTTACTGAAGTCAAATCTTATCTCCATCTCCATTTTTTGTTTCTAGTTGCCGGTCTGAGTGTAAACAATGATTGGAATAGAACTGAACATTTTTAGCCTCAGTATCACTTTCTGTAAAATCAGGAACATAAGTCACACCGGTATGCTGCGGTCTGTTTGTTGGGGTCTGTCAGAGTTAAAAAATGGTTCACACCGTCTCCCTGTGATGATTTGTATCGTGTTCATCTGAGTCCACAACAGTCAGTGTGTGAGCAGCTGTGTCGTCTGTTTTCACTAGGTGCAGTTTGTTATCCTGTTAGCTACCTGCACGCTTGTCGAGCTCTCGACCTACAGTGACGTTGATAGTTGTGAAGTACAGACCCACAGCCTTCAAGTCTCTCTGCTCTCCTCAACTTTAAACCAGCACACACAAGCTTTATTTACTACACCGTACACGACCGTGTGCTTTAAATGCACCATTATGACATCATGAGGGAGGAAAGATGGTAGAAAGTGGCGCTGCACGTTTTGCACAGTGAAGCAGTCGTTTGTAATGATCAATGACTCTTCTATCATGAGCAGTTGGAGGTGGTGGTGGCTGCACTTTTGATGGCGCTGTCTCAGCATTTTATACACACATTTTGTTCACAACATTATGTTGTCTCTCTCTTGCTCCCTTTCTCACTCTCTCTCTGTCCCCTGTCAGCCGCTGTTTGTGTGTATGTCACAGCACACTGCCCTCTGCTGACTGGAACGATGTAAAACACTTTACAACAGATTACAGGAAACAGGAAGGGAGGAACAGACAGCCTCCAAAAACCCCAAACAAGGAAGTCAGCATTTCAAAATAGTTGTGGTTGCATTGTGTTCTGTTGTTGTCCTTGAGTTGCTCTCGTAGTCGTCGTGTGGTCTCTTCTCAGTGAGCATGTGTGCACTGACCTGCTCCTCTCTTGTCCTCTGCTCAGTGGAGATGACGGCTCACGACATCGTGTGTTTTGACAAAACGTTTGAAGCAGCTGAAGCTCTGCTGCACATGGAGTCTCCTGGAGGTCTGCACAATGATCGAAACACAGGTAACCACCCCGTCGACACACCTCGCTCTGTGTAAGAGAAACTGAGCCGTGCACAGTGAGCGCCATCAGAAGGGCGTGTTTTAGGAGAGTGAGGATTAAGAAGGTACATCAAAATATAACATCCACTGAAAGTCCTTGTTTTTGCTGCTTTCCTTATATTCAGATTGACCTTTAGTAAAAGAGTCAAATCTTTTTTAGGATTACATTTCTCTCTTCAAAGCCACCAAACGTCATTGATAAAAACAGTCATTTTAAAAGTGTCAACCGATGCTTTAAGCGCTTCGATTTATTTAGGTCACTGTGACTTTGTTTAAAATGGTTAGCCTGGATACAGAACAAAATTGGCTTAACACAACAATAACACTGATTGTATTTAAGCAGCCCCCATGTTTTTGACAATAGATCTTGGTGGGTTTGAAGAGACAGAAAAAGTATCTGAAGGGATCCTTTCTGTGTTCAGACACTTTAGCTGTTTTCACATAACGCACTCTGGAAAATGTCTTGAGAATTTCAGGAACACTGCCCCTGAAATCCTTCTGATCCAGTTTTTCACACATGCACCTCACAGCAGGAGGCCATCCTTGTTGTACGGGAGGGGGGGAGGCAAGACATGCCGTAAAAAGAACAAAGCAGAAATGATGGATGAAGCAACCGGGTCCTGTATATGACGCTGTAATGAGACTTCCTGCCTGTAGTACGATGCTATGTGTAGAGAGCGGACACAGTAAACATACTGCAGCCGCTGAGTTTAGTGATTCAGCAGGAGGAGTGTGAATGTTCTGTTTGATTCCAGCAGAGGATGTGATGATGGAGACGGTGGTGGAGGTGTCGACAGAGTGTGGACCAATAGAGGAGGAGTCGTTCCCCATCCCTCCCGAGTGTGAACCTGCTGCAAAGAAGAAGAGAGGAGGTCAGTGTCCCGACACAACAGCCAATCCAGGACTCGCTCATATGAGCTCCTTTGTACACCGTGTTGTCTGAAGAAATGTGCACGTTGTAAATCCACTTTGACAGTGACTCTGCTCAACAATTCATCTCTGGATTAGGTTTTGTTGATTGTTTGTTGCTGTTTAATACCAAGCTTTAAACAATAATAACTATCTTTTTAGTTCACTGTGACACACACACACACACACACACACACACACTATTTGTAATGGTGTTCAAAGTAATATTTAATCTGCATAATCTCTCTCTATCCTTGCTTGTGTTGTTCTTATTCTCTGATGTACGTCTCTTTGGATAAAAGCGTCTGATACGTGAAGTGTAGAATGCTGTAGTTCACTGGACTTTGATCACACGCGACGCGTCCTGTGATGGGACTTTAGCGCATGTGCACATTGTAAAACAATATCTTTTCCAAGCCAATGTCGACTGTGAGGGGGAAGCACTTTAATTTGGACGTTTTCTTCAACAACCATTTTGTGTTTGTGTGTGTGTGTGTTGGATGCAGGTGGACGTAAGCCCAAGACACACCAGCCTGCTTCCAACGGCTCCTTTGACCTGGGGATCAAGAAGAGACAGAGAGAGGGCAAAGGTTTGTCTCAGAGTTCACATTAAAGCGTGTGTGGTTTAAAGATGATCTGCAGAGTAACGAGCAGACTGAGAGAGCATGTAAATGTTCCTAACAGATAGATTAAGTCTTTTATTTTGAAAGTGACTCATGTTAGCTGTTAGGAGCTGTATGAGCTCTCTGATATATCAGTGTGGTAAAAACATCAGTGTGTTTTTATATATATATATATATATATATGTGTTTGTGAGCGATGAGATTCTTTGGATTTTAACACCTTAAAAGTTAACCCGTACCCGTAAATGATTTACATAGAGGATGTTAGTTTGTGTTGAGCTTTTTAAAAGGACATCGGGGAGTTTTTTTCACTGTTTGTGTTCAAATGATCTGCACAGCCTCAGGATTTTATGATGTTGTCTGTCCTCCAGGTAACACCACGTACCTGTGGGAGTTCCTGCTGGAGCTGCTGCAGGACAAAAACACCTGCCCCAGGTACATCAAGTGGATGCAGAGGGAGAAGGGCATCTTCAAACTGGTCGACTCGAAGGCCGTGTCCAAACTGTGGGGGAAACATAAGAACAAGCCCGACATGAACTATGAGACCATGGGCCGAGCCCTGAGGTCAGCCTGTCCTCTCACACACTGCATACTACTGACCTCAGTTTGTCACATATAATAACACACCTGTCTGCTGTGTGTGTGTGTGTGTGTGTGTGTGTGTGTGTGTAGGTATTACTACCAGAGGGGCATCCTCGCCAAAGTGGAGGGCCAGCGGCTGGCCTACCAGTTCAAAGACATGCCCAAGAACATCCGGGTGATAGACGACGAGGAGGAAGGAGAGGAGGTGGAGGACAGCGAGGGTATGGTATCCGCTCAGCACCTGGCTCACCAGCAGGGCCCCGCAGGCCTGGTCACCAGCTCCCCCGCCTCCACCCAGCCCCAGCACACCTACGTCACCGTCATCCCCAGCAACGCCGGCACCAGGTGACTATCCTCCATCACCAGCAGGATACACATCTGTGTTTTATTTCTCTTCAATCACTGCTGCACTCATCCACAACATCAGAACGCTACACTTTAAATTCTCATGCAGCTCAGGACGCTAACAGTGTTTCTCTCTGTTCTTCCTCCTTCAGGCAAATCAGGGCCATGCCTGTCGTCATGACGAACTCCCTAGGTCAAGTGACATTAAACTCCTCCTCCATCCTAACCACCACTTCAGGAGTCCCAGTTACGGTAGCCAACGCCTCAGCCGGCGCTCCACCAAAACTGGTGATCCAGGCGCTGCCCACCATGCTGCCCGCCGGATCCAAAGCTGGAGAGAAGATCACCATCATCACTATCCCGGCCAACCAGCTGGCTGCGCTCATGCAGGCCAACCCATCAGGCCATATCACGCAGCTCATCCAGGCCAAACCTGTCACTACAACGTTAGCGCAGGCCACCACTAAACCAGCCACAACCCACACGGTCCAGCTGACCACGGGCAGGCCCCAGCTCATCCTGGCTAAACCAGCAGCAGTGGCCCAGGCGCTGCCACAGCTCTCTGTCCAGGTCAGCGCGCCTCATCCCACCCCATCCAAAACCCCCACCCAGACCCCCAATCCAGAGGTAGCACAATCAGAAGCTGTGGCTGAAGCTCCGCCCCCTTCTAGCCCGTCAGCTGTGTCAACAGAAAACGCATCGTCCTGAAAGCCTCGCCCTGAGGAGGGAGGGGGTTACAGGAAGTGACTTTGGACACTGTTAAAAATAAAGTGCAGGATGCATCCAAACCCCTCCACCCTGCATCAGACTTCTCTGATTGGCTCAGATGGTCACCAGGGAGGCGCATGCTCCCACACAGGATTAAAGGGACTGTTGTAGAAACATACACACACACACACACACACAGACACACACACAGACGGGTCAGAGCTCAGAGGACGTGAGCAGCCTTAGATTGTAAATGAAAAACTCTGTTTTGTAATCAGATGTAATATAAGAAGCCTGACAAACTTTGTTGTAAACACAAATGTAAAAAAGCATTTTTGATACTCTGCCGTGTGTTTCAGTCCGGACGTCGTTTCAGCTCATCTCTTTGTTTTCGTCTCAGTCGACGGTTCGTCTGCAGACTTTGTCCCTCCACAGCACTGTCTTCCCCTCCATCAGCTGTCTGTCTTTTTTTACTGTTCACATAAAGGGAGTGGAAGGACGTCTGCGTGGACAGAAGACAACTAAACCGTGTGCTCCACATCTGAAGTATAATATACTATTTTTTTCTTGTACTATCTGTGTAATGAAGTAGATTTTACTGGAATATGTATTATAAAAAACAACAAATGTGACCAAACTGTCTTAGGTCGTTTTCATTTAGCTGTTTGGAAAATGCATTTATTAGTGCTAAGATGTGTTGCGCTTAAAGGAAGAGTGTGTGCCTTTTTTTTTTTATCAAGTAGATGTCGCCCTCGAGCACCAGCACTAAACCAAAACAAACAGCTGCTCATCCCTCCTCCTGTGTTTAGTGTGGCTGGGAGGTAAAGCATTACTGATCACTTACCTGGTTTCAAACAAAACTGAACAGAAAAAGTTATTTCTTCAAAAGATTGAGACTGAAGGTTTTCATAATGGCCTTCATGAACATTTGCACAATGACGTCGTTCTGAGGGAGTTTCTGAGCTGAGAAATGAAGCCAACAGATGTTTCTGAAATTGTCCACTTGAGGCTGTCACCTCGACTGAGTCGATCCCCACGATAAAATATACATTTCTTTCAAGGCTTGAATAGAAGTAGCTGTCTGCTAGGTGTCACCTCAGCTAATTCAGTCACTGACCTTTAACCTCTGGGCCGTGTTTGTGCGGTTTGACCTTTTGGAAATGTTTTCATGTAAATATCAGACTTTATTGGACTAACAGACCGTCCAACAAGTCTGAGCTCCGTCCTTTAGGAACATAAAGTTTAGTCAGCTGATCACTCATCTTCAGTCCTATATTAACCATGGCTGTGTGTGTGCTTGCAAACTGTTATTCATAGTTATTTGGCCTCTGCTTCAACCTGTGTAAACCAGTAAGACAGCCGCAGATCAGAGCACACCGGGGTGTCCATGTGTGTTTGTCCCTGAGAAAGCACCTGTGAGGACTTTTTAGCTGGTTATGACACCAAAGCCTTGTTATGTGACCGCAAATCTACTCAACTCTTTGTGAACAAAGCAGGCAAATGAATCAGGACATTAGGATTAAAATAATAACTTTATTTCATCCATATCAACATCTCCCCTCCCCGTGTTCAAGGAAGTCAAAGCAGCAACATGTTCATGATCGACGTCGTCATTCAGAAGAACCATCAATTAAAGAAAATAAGATTTAAAACACTGGTGAGAAAATAAACAACTGATGGAAAGTTAAAACAATAAATTAATAAAATTAAGTAACAAAAGTCTAATGTGCATTTTTAAAAACAATAAATAACTGCAGATGAACCTCTTAGCTGCCTTCTCAGCGGAAGTACAGGAAATGAAACATGACATTTAGTTTTAAAACACAAAGGAGGCCAACGGGCTCCAGTGTGACTCCTAACGCCGCCCACTTCTAAACAAGTCCAAGGATCAAAGAGTTCGGCAAGAGTAACATCACAGTGTCTCATTTCAGGTGACACAGGTTTGTGGAGCTGTGTTCAGGCCAAACGTTTTCAACATGTAGGCTAGGATCAGTACCAGGTCCCAGTTTAAAGACCTGTTAGCTAGGATCAGTACCAGGTCCCAGTTTGATGACCTGTTTTTGAGAAATCGGTGACCTTTTAACGTTAGGTGATTTTTTTTTTTTAATTTGTGTTTTTGAGATGCCTGCTGCTACTTTCATCTTTGAGTTGACTTCATGTGTTTATTTATTGTTTGAAAGTTAGATTTCACTTTTGGTCTGAACACAGCTTGAGGGTTCACATCAGTCTCATGATGCTGATAATCAAAACTCCAATCAGGTTTATTCCCTCCCCAATGACTCCGCCCACTTTCTGCTGTCTGACAGAAACCAGGTGATGATGTCACGGTCAGGTTGCTCCTCTGGTTTGCAGCAAAGGTTTTTCTCACTCAGTCCTCCTTTTGGTCCAGGGCCACTGTGATTGGCCGCCTACATCAACCTATGAGGCTCCTCCCTGAAGCTGATGTCACACAGCAGCGATAAATGGTCAGAGGGGTAGTGATAAGAGGGGAGGCGGTCTGGGCCGATCTGCTCCTCCGAGGGAATGTTCAACAGGCAATCCACACTTAAAGCATCACGGGAGTACCAGATGTAGTCCAGAGTGCTGCAGCTCTCTCCTGAGGGGCGGATCTTCCACGTGGTGTAGGCGGGCTCTGTCTGTCCATCGGAGCTCAGCAGCTTGTATGCCGAGTTTAGGCCGAGAGGGGAGGAGCTAAAGCGTCTGTAAACGTCTTCAGAGGGCTCGGCGTTAAAGTCCCCGCACACCACCAGAGGGACAGTGCCCTCGCTATCGCCGCGGCTGCCACAGCGGGACGTGATGCTGCGTAAACTCTGCAGGAGGTCGGCACCCTGCGCACTACGCAGCCTCTCCCAGCCGCTACGGGCTTTCAGGTGTGTGACAGCCACGCACAGACGCTGACCCGTTAGACGGCAGCACAGCGTCTGAACGATGGCTACCTGGTTGGTGGGCAGCATCATGGCCGACAGCCGCAGGTGAGCTGTGGACTGCAAGGAGAAGCGGGAGCGGCGGTAAAACAGAGCGCAGCCGTCGGGACCGTTATTCTGCTCTACGTCCAGACAGGGAGACCACGGTTTAGCTAGGAAGGTGCCTTGGTAACCCAGGCTGGCCAGGATTGGCTGGAAAGTGTCATAGTAGTGGTCTACTTCCTGGAGGCACAGGATGTCAGGGCGGTAGGTGAGAATCTCCTCCAGGATCAGGTACTTCCTCTCCTGCCAATTGAGAGCGTCCAGTGGACAGCGGACAAACCCGTCCTTCCCCTCGCCCAGAGCTGGAAGAGACGGAGAGATGTTTTCATTTAAATGAATTACTTCGATACCAAAAAAAAAAAAAAAAAAGAAGATATTTACACATGAGTCCAGATATCTGTCGACACAGGTCAAGATTTTTGGAGTAAGAATTGTTGAGGTTTGTGTTTGTACTGTGAGCACTTTTGACTAATTGCGTTTGTGTGAGCTTTGATGTGTGGTTATATTTGAGAACACAGTCCATGCAGAAGAGAGCAGATACATTGGCTATAATACAATCCTGGAACCCCTCTGCTATCATCAGAATCTTATGTGCCTCGTAATAAATCTCTTTAAACAGATATCTGTAGAGTCATTCACTTTATTTTAACTCCCTTCTTGCCATGTGCATGTCCAGGTGCTAGCTGGACTGTAATCAATGATGGGCACACTGAAAAGGAAGATTTCCCTGATCCTTTTTGTGGCATCTGTTGGCTTGATTGGAAACAACATAATGTTTGCAGTTGTCCTCAATCAGTTTTAGACGGACTGCAGTCATGATCTGTGAAGCTGCTTTAAGGCACATTGAAGCTTTATGTTAAATACTAATGCTTCATATAGACTTTAGACTGCAGACGTGAATAAATCACAGTTCAGGATGAATATTAAGTCCATAACCAAATTATTTTACATATTAAAATCCTGACCAAAGTTAAAGACGATAACAAATAACCAAAGTTGTCAGTTAATCTTTAAGGGGAACATCAATATTGACGAGTCCAAAGTTGGAAGGCCATCATCACAATGCCCCACTAAAACCTACAGAGGTCATGGGTAGATCAGCAGGCTTCCCCTAAGGGAGACCATGTGTGTTCAAATCGATCCATAAAGCTGAGGTAACCTTTTGTCCAGGTATCCAAAGCGTTGTCAAATATGGTGTTTTTCTCTTCAAAGATTTGACCTTTTAGTTGTCTTTTCAGTTGCTGATCAATCCGTAAGCAGTTATGTGCTGATGAAATCAGTAGTATTACATGTAAGCTTCCCAACATGAGCCTGACGACTGAGGAAAATGGATGGTGAATTTCCATCTTAAGTGACATATTGTTAGTATGTCTAAATAAACCACTGTGTCTGAACATTTCTTGAGGTCACTGAAATCCAGAGAAATATCTGTGAGATCTCTACCTTGTGCGAGTATATTCCACTGCATGATCCGTATGGAGGGGTTGTGCTTTTGGCGGCAGGGCGCCAAGCCACTTGGTAAGACCAGGTCTCTGTGAGGACGGGCTGGACGACTCTGCAGGGCCTCCTCGCACTCCCTGAGCAGCTGGTCAGGGTCGATCTCAGCTAGGCCCTGGTCCAGGTCCTCGTCTGGGTTCTCCTCTGGGTACAGGTCTGGTTGGGCCAGGGGGGGGCTGTTCAGTGATTGGGCTAATGTGCCAAACAACCTGCTGCTGCTGCTGCCCATTGGACAAACTGAAGGATAGGAGACAAAGGAGAAAGTGCCCGGTCATTAACCATGCTGTGTGGTCAAAGTTTGGAATCATCAGCACCCGTAAAGTACTGCAGCCAGATCACAGACTGTACAGATATTTATATATTTGAACGTGGACTATTAGTTGCATGAATGCAAAGGTTTTTAAATATTGCACCATTCCTTATGGCCTTCCTTGGTTTGGGTCTTCAGGTATTTAAAGATTACTATTGGGCTGCCAATGCTAGGGCAATGGCATTCTGACGATGGATGACCATCATTCTGACCATGAATCACTAAACTCTGCCCCCCTCTGGTTAAAATTAGAACTTTCATCCCTGATACAACCATATGTGTCACTATCCTCCTTACTCTATAACAACCTTTCATCTAAGATTCAACCAGTTAGTCAAAGTCTTGTTGTCAGAAACTCCTTGAAAATTCTTAGCCAAATTAAAAAAAGTATATCCATGGGTTGGGTTGTGGGTTTTCACTTTTGTTTTTCACAACATACACAAAGACGAGCCCCAACAGCCAGTGCTGTCAGTCAGACAAAGCTTGGGTTTGTATTTTTGGTCTCAGAACATTTTTGACTCAAAACGTGTTCAGACCACTCACTCCATGAGTAAACAAACAGTCCACAGTACAGAATATGCAAAGGTCAATTTCCCTTAAACCACTCAGGTCAGAAGCTCGCTCTTTAATCTGAATGTTCAGGGTCGGCTGTATCAGAGAGAAGAGAGCCATGTACAGTGATGTTGTAGAAACTAAGGTGGTCATGATTCCTGAATCTTCAATTTCCATACGACACAACAAGTAAAGATCAGACGATATTCATTTTTTTAATTTCCAAGGCTGCCCATAAAGGGGTAAAGAGGGGAAAGTTTTCTGGGGGCCTGACAGCATGGGGAGGTCATCAACACATGGTCCATCCTAAATTAAAGTAAATATCACTGAATTGTATTCTAAATGCTAAAACTCAAAATTATTGATTGAACCTTCAGTCAAATGTAGCCACTTTCAAAATGTAAACACTTTTTTTTAATGGTTTGTCCCAACTGCAGACAGGACAAGGACACACTGAAATACATACGCTGATATTGTGAATTAAAATCTGACAAGGGCCCGCGCACTGGGCCTATCAGGGGCCAAGCCATTTTTGTGGGCAGGCCTTCCTGTTTCTATACCACGGACAGAAAACAAAAAGTAATAGACCCCCAGTGTTGAGTAATTTAAGTTTCTACATCCCTCTTCTAAGCTTGTCTTATAATTGTCTTATGAAAAAGACATACTTTAAAAAATGTAAAAAGTTTGGTACTTTTTCCATTACTATTTAAAACAGAGACGGTATAATTTTTAAACCACCCGGGTTAAAGTATCTACAATTTCAAAACCCTTAGTAGAAACTAGGGATGACCCCATACAGCCGAGTACTTGACGATTTGTTCGTCAGAGCCTCAGTCGACTGCCAGTCTCACAGTCGAGCACAAGGGTTGTTCCTTTCCAGCTCTATGGGGGGTGTTTAATTTCTAATTTTACAAAGAGGTCAAATCTGATGATTCAGGTCAAACAATGTCAATCTTTAGTCGGGGACAGGCCTGGTAGAAACAGGGAGTACTGGTATTTAAGAAACATGTAAACTATTTCAAATCGGTTTGACGAGTGTGGCTAACGTTAGCATTGCTAACAACACCAGCCTTTAGTCCTCCTTGCAGGTTAACGTCCACATTTTTGTGCTATATGTGGTCAATATGCCAGTTTAACCTGGCAGAGCCGACATATTACTGTTTCTACTTTTATGGATCAAACAGTCTAACTGTGCCGTGCTAATGATGCCATTCTTCCACTGTCTTGTTGTTTACTATCAGGTCATAGTGCGGCATTAGACCGGATGGCAGCAGCCACTGACCGGCGATACGGCTTGACAAAGTGGAGCGTGAAAGCAAACCGAACCAAATGAAAAATGCACCAATGTTATAACAATGCTGGACCCTGAATCACACAGATCCCACCAAACTTTTTTAACACCTCTAAAGAGTTTTGAGCTCTTTGTTGTTGGATCGATGCTGACGTCCTTGTAGTGCCCTAGTCCACTTGACTTATGTGTGTCTTATGTTGGTGACACATTTGTACGTCTGATTTGAGGGCAGCTTTACATTATTACTTTAAATGAAACCAAACACTGTCCGAGTCCAACCCTGAACACCATCATCTTGAACTAAAACAACATCTTGCATCGCTCTAAAAAGTCTTCTGGGAATAAATATCTAAATCCTTCGACTTTCGTCTGACAATAATAAAACCTCTGGGAGTGACAGGCAGTGTAACCAATGCTTAGTGATAAACTACTTCCCTGCTATGCGTCGCTTTTTTTCTGCAATATCTAGTAATGACTGCCAATCCGTGCCCACAGATTTATAATCCATGTGCATTATAAACCATATCACCCAGCCCTGTGCTAAACATGTAGAAGACGTGATCTTCCTCTGCTTCTGCTCAGTGAGACCCTCACCTTCATCGTCCTGTGACTGTAGGTAGTGTTAGTGTGTATTCACACCAGGAAAGTCCTTTAGTTCACTTTCTTTGATCCGGACCAAATACATTGTTTCTGTTTTGGTTTGGTGCGGTTCGTTTTCATATTGCACTTTTCCAAAGAGGACCAGAATTTGTAAACAAAACCAAATGTGTGCAAAGATCGTTCAATCAGTGGACAAAAAGGTCGGGTTGTCCTGGTATTGAACACTTTGAGCAGCAAGAGCGTTTGATACTGTGACAGTGCCACATAATAATGGAGTGTCTGTAAAAATCATTAATTATGGCTAGAATGTTTCAAAGAATAACAAAAAGTAGGCCTATTGTTATTGTAACATTTGCATCAGTTTATAAGTACGAAAATATTCCATTGTAATATCGATACAAATATTAAGTTTGGGTTGGGTTCCTTTTTGATAATTTTGACTCTACAGGTTCATCTTCCAAAAGAACCAAGTGTCTCTCTGAATCATCGGTTCCCACCCCTGCCTCCCTCTCCCTTTCTTCCTCCTTGCAGGGTGGGGGACTGACCTCTAGAGCAGGCAGAGATCTTAACCTGAATCAAATATGATAGAAAGAGACAGAGAAAGAGAGGGACAGAGACAGAGAAAGAGAGAGGAGGGGAGGTCAAGGCTGCTACAAGTGTGTGCTTTTGTGTGTGTAGGTTGCCTAACTAATTGAGTAAGTGGGTGGGGTTTTGAAAAGAATGTGCATTTTGTCTAACAGGTGGGGGTGGCAAGGCTAGTACACACACACACACACACACACACACACACACACACACACACACACACACACACACACAGACACACACACACACACACACAGACAGTCTTTGTCAGTTGCACATTAACAGTAATCTAATTGAACTCCCTGTTCCCCGTCGGCCTGTTGAGCTTTGGGTTAAACAGAAAACCTCTGTTACAAACTTTAATCTCTTGGACACTAAAACTACTCATAGACAAAACATTCTGTCAAACTGACAACTTTTGAGAAGTGCATTGCTGTTTAAATAGATAGAACGTTTTACAATCATTCATTCACAACAATCTCTAACACCTTAAAGTTCTTTATATGGATTTTCTATACCCCTTTACCGTCTGGGATACCTCCAGCAGGAGCTGGGGATCGAACCCCCGACTTTCCAGTTGAGAGTCAACCGACTTTACCAACTGAGCCACGAACGCCCCTGTAACATTATACAGTTACTGGAAAAATCTAAAAAAGATACTTAGATATGAATGAGAGGTCATATCACCCGTCTCTAATCTGACTTCAACTTCTGTCAATGTGAGCACTCAGGTTTAACAATCAGACTGTAAAATGTACAGCACATCATTTGTGACTGCTGTCACCCAATAAGGGGCGGGGCCTCACATTAAGGTTGCTCTCATCAATTAAGCTGCCAAAACTCCTTTTGTCAGTAGTTATAAAATCCCAAGTCTGAATGTGATCAGTCAGCAAAGTATTGATAAAAACTAATATTTCAAAATGATGACAAACACTCAAAAAAAGACAAGGAGGGACAAACATTTGACCTCTTTTGATTTAAAGAAGTCCTCACAAGTTCAATTATTTGATGACATTTCAGTCAGAAAACGTAAACCAAAACATATACAGACACAGTCACGGTGGTGCCGGATAGCTTAGTGGTAATGTTGTGCGCCCCATGTACAGAAGCTATAGTGGGTTTGAATATGACCTTGACCCTTTGCTGCATGTCATCCCCTACTCTCCTCCCAACAAACCATTGTCTCTCTTCAGCTGTCCTGTCCAATAAAGGCTAAAATGCCCCATAAATATATATTTTTTAAAACTTTGAAAAGCAGACACAGTCATCAAACTAGCTCGACTGAATCCACTCCACCATGTCAGAGAACGACTTCCTCCTCCTTCAGCTTCATCATTAATAAAGAAACCAGATCGGATAGAAATACAAACATACAGCTGCAGCAGATACTTACATGGAACACCAGGGATGAAGGAAACACACACACACACTTGGACACACAGTTTGTCCACTTAACGCCCTTCCTGTCGACCTCTACCCGTCTGCCTCTACCCGTCTGCCTTTCTGCAGAGCTGGACTCAGAGCGAGCGAGCGAGCGCACAGTCTGCTGGATGAGGACAACGTGCCTCACGAGACCATCCCAAAGTCTGCAGCGACATGAAGGAGGAGACTCTCCACTACAGACTGACCCATCCAAGAATGCTACACACACACACACACACACAACGCACGCATGCACACACAGGAATGACCGTCCACAATGAAGCATGTGTTCATTCATCATTCACCACGTGGTCTAAGATGTTTTAATACAGAGTTCTAGTGATATTCTATATTTTCTTTGGACTGAAAGGTACAAAAACAACACTGAATTTATCTTCTAACATTTACAGTGTAGGTACAAAAGCCTGGTATATGTTCTCCTTTGAGCCATACAGCCCATTTAATTTGACTCTAAGAAACATTGTCTGTGTGTCTGAAATACTCACTAGAGCTCCTCGTGTGAGGATGAATCCAGCTCTTGAGTAGAGAGAAGCGGTTTCAGGAAATGATTCAGCCTTTAAAACTAAAGAGGAACCAATGAGCTCAAAGCTGAGATCCGCAGACAGGAAGTCAGAAAAGAAGAGAGCACCAACTTGTCCCTGGTTTAGAAAACAAAAAAAGATACCATTACGCCTGTCATGCCTGTGTTGTGCTTTCCTCAGTCATACTATGATTACACCACCTTGTCCTTCTCTGAAACTGTGACATAATGCCGTTATGTAATCTTTTCATCTTTCTGTATCAGCGTGAGATAATGACATGGTGTGTCATCTCTGTGTATTGGCACTTTCCTCCTGTTTTAATGTCATTATTTTTATACTCATTCCCCTGAAATGATAGTCAAAGACAATATGACAGATTGGTGTGACCATAGGTGTGACCATGTTCCTGCAGGGGGCTCCAGAGGCTCATCGGCAGCAGCCGCCATGCTGGAAATGCTGTCTCACCCTAACCTGTCCGTGCCGCGGACAGAGTATTTTACATCGGACGGCGTAATATAATGGTAGGGGAAACACTGGACACCATTCTGACACCAAAGGAAAATAGGTAAAGGAATAAAGATGATAACAGCTGCCGGCCTTCCTCACTGTAATGACACACAGAGTAGTGCAGGTTAGGTAGATCAAATTCCAGGTCACCACATGCCAGAGACAAATTAGATTAAGTGATCCAGGGTGAAAGATGAATGAAGGCTTGTCTTATACGTGACTATTATCAGACACTGAGCTGTTTGTGAAACTGTTCCTAATCTCATAATTAAAATAATAATAATAAAATAAATTCACAGAAGTTAGCCTGTGTTCTTCATGTTTTCAAGATGTTATATTCTCCTGACGGTTCACACATGCTCCTCAAAGCAGGATACTATCCCTGTCAGAAGGGGGGGAGGGAGTTCAAAATGACACACAAGTAGCAGACGGCGCAACAGAGTCCTCTATACCAGTGTTTCTCAAATGGTGGGTCGGGACCCAGAGGTGGGTCGCGGAGCCCTATTCAGTGGGTCGCGAATGTGTGCATGGAAAAAAAAGCATGGAAGCACTTTTTAAAAATGTTTGTTATGTTCAGTTTCTTGCTTATGTCAAATGTTTTGTACTGACTGACGTCCAAACTGAACATTTTTTCAGTAAATAAATCAGATTGGTCAAGAAATATCCAGAATTTGGGTTGCAATACTTCCTGGAGGAGTTGGTGGTGGGTCCCGAGACTAGACCAGTTGAGAACCACTGCTCTATACCATAATGAGAATATTTGTCTTTATATCAATGCTACGTGTCCTTCAGGAGAATCACAATCTGAACTACTGGGGAACAGGAAACATGTTTTATTACATGCACAGAGATCGTAGCGGTCGCTTAGACAGTCTATGCACCATGCAGCAGTCACAAGACATAAACGTCACTCCCCTCTCTCACTGGCTCCAGGTGAATTCTCCGGAGAATATTCTGCGACGTTCTCACATCAGCTCACTCGGACTTGCTGCTGAAAAATGACTAGGGGTCTGGCCGGAGAAACTCTGTGTGAAGTCTGAACGAAAAAATGTGGCTGTTTGCTTTCACACATGCACACAAGTGTGAACGCCCTATTAGAGTCAGACTCTGTCGCTTCGTCCACCTTCTTGGATATGTTGTAAACATTACACTGTGACTTCCGCAGCGTTCTTTAACATCATGCCCTGCCACCTGAGACCCCTCCCATCAGACAGGAAAATCTCCCACTGTGAGAAACGTGTGAACTCAAGAAAATGAGACTTGTCTGCATGTGTGAAAGGGGCTACAGCGTGGGAAACATTTAGTCTGTTTTCTACATGAGATGCATGAACTCTATATTCAATAAAAGACACCACAGGTAATATTTCCCCATTTCTTTTACTTTAACTACCAGACCTGGAAAGCTCTTAAATCTAACTCTATATAGTGTAAGATGATTGTAAGCTTTAAAATGGAACAGAAGCTAAAGTAGTCCTGACTTTAAGTCTACATGCTCCCTTGACCTGTCTCTTCTGTAAAGGTTACATAACCGCCTAAACAATCTCATTACAGATGGAGGCCAGTAGAGATCTGTGCAGAGTCAGATTAAGAGTTTTAACCTCCTGAACCCTCAAACACTGAAACTAGAAAGCGGCTAATTTAGTTAGCAACTCTATATTAGTTATGATCAATTCGTCTTTACAGGCAGGCTATGTACCCCAGGCATTTAAAGTAGCGGTAATCAAACCTCTACTTAAAAAGCCTACTCTGGATTCAGAAACTCTGGCTAACTACAGGCCTATACCTTCCTTTTTTCTCAAAGATCCTGGAGAAGGTGGTAGCTAAACAGCTGTGTGACTTTCTCCATGACAACAGTTTATTTGAGGAGTTTCAGTCAGGATTTAGAGTCCACCATAGCACTGAGACTGCACTAGTTAAAGTTACAAACGATCTACTTCTAGCTTCAGACAGGGGACTTCTCTCTGTGCTCGTCTTGTTAGATCTTAGTGCTGCCGTTGACACCATTGACCATCGGATCCTGTTGTACAGACTGGAGCATTTGCTTGGAATTACAGGGACTGCTTTAAGTTGGTTTGAATCCTACTTATCAGACCGATCTCAGTTTGTACATGTTAATGATGAGTTCTCTATGCACACTAAAGTTTGCCATGGAGTCCCACAAGGTTCAGTGCTTGGACCAATTCTCTTTGCATTATATATGCTTCCTCTGGGAAATAGTATGAGGAAACACTCCATACAGTTTCATTGTTATGCAGATGATACTCAGCTGTATCAATGAAGTCCGATGGCACCAGTCAGTTATGTCAGCTAGAAACGTGCCTTAAGGACGTTAGGACCTGGGTGACCAGAATTTTTTTGCTACTTAACTCAGACAAGACTGAAGTTATTGTGCTAGGCCCTAAGAACCTCAGAGAGACTTTTTCTAGTGATTTGACTGTCCTTAGTGACATCAGACTGACATCTAGCACATTGTTCACATAAGAACAATGACATCTTGGTTGACGGCCTGCCAGAACAACCCAGGCCGAATGGTTTTGAGTTTTGCAGCTCGAAAGAGAGAGGAGTTAATTTCTGCTAAAGCATCAATGTTTTATAAGCGTTTATAAGCTGTCAGTGTCATAGTCAGCACTAGGGCCCGACCGATGTGGGATTTTTGGGGCCAATTTCGATATTGGGGAGAGTAAAAAAATCAGACCAATATATCGGCTGATATCTTTTTCCTAGATGTCGATCTGTAGAGATACACATTTATTGTGTAGATCCCTCAGATGCATTTTTCAAACACTTGTGGAAAAGACAAGATGGTCACTCAACTGTAAAGTAACTGTTCATATACGTTCATCACTGCTGGACACTTTGGAGAGTGATGATGCTTGTTGTAATCCATATAGCGCCCTCTGCTGGTGAAAGAGTGTAAGTGTAATATAATGTTGAATAAATGTAGTAACATCAGTGTATCGGAGATAAAATTAGCCGATAGTCTTTGGATAAGCTGATATCGGCCGATATTATCTGGCCGATAAATCTGTCGGGCTCACTCACGATTTGTGAAATCTGTCAAGGGCTATCCAGGCCATTGGCAGATTTCACTTAACGTAAACCCCTGACTTAAACGATATAGCAACCTAATGTCTTGAGACTCTGGTATGCTTCTTTGATGGATTGCCTACCTGAAAAAAAAGGGATGAGTGGGTGCTTCATATTGCATGAATGAAAGACAGGTACAGCCTAAATGGACTTGAGCTTATATAGCGCTTTGAGTAGTTGGAAGACTATCGCTTTTCTAGTCTTCCAACTACTCAAAGTGCTTTTACACCACATGTCACACCCACCCATTCACACCCTTTCACACACTGATGGTAGTGATCACTATGTAGTATTATCCATCAGAAGTAACTAATGCCATTCATACATATTGCGAGAGCAATTCGGGGTTAAGTGTCTTGCCCAAGGACACATCGGACATGTTGCCCAGCTGGGGATCGAACCCTCGACCTTCCGGTTGAGAGGCGATAACTCTACCAACTGAGCCACAGCCGCTAAAGAGTTTCTACTGTGTCCGATCTAACCTCACCTTCATAAAGTGAAAGTACTCTGAAGAATGAAAAGGTGTCACAGTGAAAACATTTGTGTTTGGCACAATGATTGGATTACTTGATGGAGATGATGCCTTTGTAATGCAGGCTGCTGGTTTTCAAATAAAGCTGCACTGATCTGCTGTATATACTCTCCTTCTATTTAAAGTAAGCAGGTAAATCCAGCGTGGTAACATCTCAGCAGCAGGATGAGCTTAGTGCAGTGATATAAGGAGTGCAGTGTCATGCAGGAGCAGGAAGGAAAGTGCAACAGATTACTACACAGTGGTTCCAGTGAGAACATCGAGGACATCCCGTACCTCGCCTTAGAGAGAATGAATAGAGCTGAAGCATCTAGCATGACTACAGAGATGAAGGTAGAGTGGTAACCATAGAAACAGCTATCGAAACAAGACACGCAGATCAGATGATAGGTCAGAAGGGACAAAGAGGATAACATTACAGTTATTATTTCTTAATGTTGCATTAATTTAAGTGGTAAGTGAGAATCTCAGATTTAAGAGTAGGTATTTTTGGTCAATCGTCACATAATGACATCATTTGGAAGAAATAAAAGTCCTGAAAGTTCTCTGAATAATGACTTCTTGTCTGTGACAACTGATCAGAACATCATCAACTCAAGAAAAAACGCCTGCCACCGTCAAAAGTAATTAAGAGGCCTTTGTGTAAAGATCACTTTGACAAGGTTATAATTATTTCAGACACCTGCTGGAAAATAAGTTTCATTTTCCTTCTCATTACAAAGAAGTACTGTCCATCCATCCATCCATCCAGTACCTTCACTGCTTTTCCCGTGCAGGGTCACAGTGGGCTGGAGCCGGTCAGTTGTCATTGGGCGAGAGGCGGGTTTCACCCATTGTTTTAGGTGTAACCCCAAAAGATGAGGGGCGCAACGACTACACTGCACAGATTCACTTCTCTATAACCACACCTAAACAAAATAGTAAATAATTTGCTGTTTAATAGTTGTCATCAACCGGTGAGGGGGGTCTGGGGGTCTCCCACATAAAATTTTGAGCACCGAACATTTATTTTTTCTGTCTTTTCTGCAAAACTTTATAATTTATCCAAACGTTTTATAAATATTTTAAGTGTTCATTAGACACATGTTCACACAAAGAAGAATGCATACATTGGAATACTTTAATAAACATGTGGACTGGAGAGTTGTCGTGTTTTTGCACTATAAATAGTCTATCTATAGCTAGTATACTAGTTACATAACAGTAAATTTAAACTTAATCCAGAATGTGATTCATTTCTGACACATGGTCATGTTGTGAAGACGTGATCTTTTTTTTGTTGGTTCTGTTTTTGTTTGTTTATTTATTGAAGAGGGGTCGGGACAATGACAGCCTCAAGCGGACACTCGATGAACTGCAGGATTGTGCACCTCTGCATTGGCTTCATTTTTCAGGTGGCCGCTTGGTTTCACCATGGACTGATCGTCAGCCAATCACAGTGCTGACATGAAGAGACAGACAACCAGCCACACTCACATTCACACCTACGGGCAAAAAAGGCCTAGTCCACACTGCAGGTATTTTTGAAAACTGAGGAAAGTGCATTTTGGCAAGAAATGTTAAAGTGGAGATGTAGAATAAAGTGGAGGTGTGGAGAATAAAGTGGAGACATAGAGAATAAAGTGGAGATGTAGAATAAAGTGGAGATGTGGAGAATAAAGTGGAGACATAGAGAATAAAGTGGAGATGTAGAATAAAGTGGAGATATAGAGAATAAAGTGGAGATGTGGAGAATAAAGTGGCGATGTAGAATAAAGTGGAGATGTAGAGAATAAAGTGGAGATGTGGAGATGTAGAGAATAAAGTAGAGATGTAGAATAAAGTGGAGATGTGGAGAATAAAGTGGAGATGTAGAATAAAGTGGAGATATAGAGAATAAAGTAGAGATGTAGAATAAAGTGGAGACATAGAGAATAAAGTGGAGATGTAGAATAAAGTGGAGATGTAGAATAAAGTGGAGATATGGAGAATAAAGTGGAGATGTAGAATCATTTCATTGTCGACATTTCGACTTCATCCTTGAAGACCATAAATAAAGTTTCCCTCTTCTCATTAGTTATTTCTCATGTTTTGGCCCTAATCCTCTTCTGTACTTAAGACAGTTTGAGAGGTGAGGTGAAAAATGATGGTAGTAAAAGACAGAATATGTAGGTAATCTTTTCAGACAATGGAGAGTAGGTCTAGGCTCTTCTTTTTGGTACTTTATATTTATTATCCCCAAAACTTTGATGAGGAGTGTGTGAAGGATTATAAAAGTGTCTCTTTCTGAATAGGCTGAACTTTGTGGTGAACGTTAGCATGAGTCACGTATGATGATGAAGAAGTACAACTCTGAATAAATGGTTAAGGTGTACAGTAGGCCTACCTGGTGTTGTCGCAGTGTTGGATACCCCGCTCGGCTTCATCTGTGGACTGGTCCCATTGACTCCCCCACCTCCTCCTCCTCCTCCTCCTGCTGCTACACCGGGGTGACAGCACCGTGTCCCCGCCGGGGATGACACTCCTCCCGGGGGAAACGGTCTCCTCGCTACCTGTCCACCTCGTGACGACACACGCAGCTGGCCGAAAAACACCGAGCAGCACCGAGCCGGATTCATGCTTTTCCTGTACTGAAAATAAACGGAGAAACGGCTGTAAATTAGCGCTTTCACCGACACTAACGACACCGAGCCATTGACTGAACCGAGCGGTAGAGAAAGTTCTGACGGACAGACTGCCGTTTCTCTTTGTACGCTATGTGAAGGTAACTGTCACTGAAAGCCGGCAAAAGTTACATCATTTTTCTAGTCTGTCACGGAACACCGGTTACTGAGGGGCGGAATGATAATGGACTAATCCAAAAGCTTAACCGAGGTCACCAAACCACGAACAAATGACAGAAGTCTATAAAATCGTCGAATACAACGTCAGTGTTTTTCAGTTTGCCTCTGTTTGATTTTCGTACAAATAGATCAAAGTGCATTAATTAAAGACGCTATAATTATGACCCCCCTCATGTCAAGAATGGTTTAGCCCACACAGACAGTTGAGGCAGGGTGCGGAGAGAAATGGGCGTTTCTTTCCATAAACAGGCCAATCAGCGGTCAGTGCGCTTCTTCGACAGCAATGACGACTCTGACGTCAAAAGCACGCCCAGCACGTGCTGTGTTCGGAAAGAGAATTTCACCTTTCACCCCTAACTTATTTATACATCTGTCAATGCATTTATTTTCTGCCATAACTTGATTATTATATCACACTTTTGTTGTATTTCTCATCGTATTCTTTGTATGGTCTTTTGTGCCTAACATCGTTACGTCACTTTAGTTTTATAAAGTTATTTTTTTTCTTTTTGAAGAGACTTATCCCTAAAAACGAGTCTTGTAAATCCATAAAATTTGCGTGGCCAATCCTTCAATGTTTAAAAAGGGAGGATTTAGGAGAGGAGCATCAGTTTGTCATCTCTTATTTAATTCAAATAACATTATTTTTTAAAAGAAAAAAGGTTGAAATAAGTGCTGCACTGGGTCAAAAGAAATGTTGAGGAATCAGGTGTTCTTCAATAACAGGGGACAGAAGTCAAATAGCTAATAAATAAATGGCTGTCCTGATTGCAAACACAGTTTGTTGTGAAGAAAGGCTAAACTGAAAGTCCCAGGCAGTTGAACTGTGTCTACAAAAGTTGAGTCAAAACACGTACAAAGGATCAGAGTGCCAGTAGTTCACAGTAGACAACAAAAAAAATGTGCAAATCGAAATGCTAAACACAACACAACACTTGAATCCTGTGGTTCTCGACTCAAGTCCCTACATCCCATCTGTTACATAATTACATAGTATCGTGCTTATTTCAGCATTGTGCACTTCTCACTATTACACTATTGTCTTGTTTAGTCTTTACATAAAGGCTTAATTTTGTGTTAATTTTTGATATTTTAATGTTATACTTTTTTACATAGAGAGCACAGTTGAATTCCTCGAGTGTGAGCATACCTAGCCAATATAGCTGATTCTGATGACAGGACATTAAAGGAAGAATGTGCAATATTTTACACATAAATAAATCAGAGATCCAGTCTGTCCTGTGTAAATGTGTCTCTGAGTCATGACTGTCTACAATGAGTGAGAAGCTCGAGTCCTGCTGGCTGTGTTGTTGTCAGAGCTGTGTTTACATGGACGGGACGGCCGGCTCCTCCCCTTGTGTATAAAAGCTGTTTTAGTTAAGGACCAGAGTGTCACTAAGTGTTTTTAGATCACAGTCATTCTGTGTCAATGTATATGCAATGTGAAGCTACGAGCTAACTAAAAAGCGCTAACATTAGCATGCTAACACAACAATGCAGGACACAGGTGATTGCAGTCCTCTTTGGCGCCCTCTTTAATCTGATCTGGAGTTTAAGCCAAACTAAATCTTGAAAGGTGTTACATAAATAAAGGGTCAGTAGTGACAGGATCCCCAATCCTGTTTCTCTGTTAATAATTCAACAACCAGAGGAACACAAACAGCTCCTCTCAGGTTGTACAAGTTGTGCCTTTTTTTTACAGAACATGTTATGTAAAATCAACAGAAGGGACGTCGTCGCAAAGACAGCAAAAACAAGACAGGCAGTGATAACAACACCACGGACATCACCTACATATCTTTTATTTAAAAAAATAAAAGTAAACATAAGAACAAAGAGAATCATGGCTCCCGCTGCCTCTCTTACTGCTGGTAAAAACAAGTATAGATCCCACCCAGGTGCATGCTAGTCCTGTACCTGCCACTGTCAGAAATAATGTGCTAAATGTGTATGTACCTTTAAGGGTCCAACAGTACCCTCAAAGGTACACTCATTCTACCCCTAAACAAGGGTACACATTTGTGATGATTCTGTTTGGTTCTGGTTTTGTTGTCGTTTATTTTGTGTTTGTTCTCTCTCAGTGTCTCTCAGTGTGCAATGTTTTATGTACTTTGGATATGTTTGTACTTGTGTACCTGTGTTTTTTTAGACACAGCAAACTGGGAGCAAAGACGGGGTCCGCCGATGTGTTCAAGAAAATCCCAGTGAATTAAAGTTTGATTGTTTATTGTTGAAATAGTTTTGGCCAGGTGTCTAATGTCAAAGAGATCAGTAAAATGTTCACATTTAAAAAAAGCAAACTTAAACATTAATATTTCTTTTATTGTGGTGGCAGTAATACACTCTCTGTAAGAACATGTGGAGATCTTCCATCTGAGACTCTTCACAGTTTGTGTCGGGGAATGTCTGCCTCCAGAGCCTCCACTTGTCTGAAGTCCTGGGAGCTGAGAAAGGTGTGGTCCTGATTCAAGTAGGAGGTGATGAATTCTGGGAAATCTCTCTTTAGGACCACCTCCAGGAATATGTCTGCCGCTGTGTTTAGCCTCTGTTTAGCCCTGAAGAAACTGACAGAGAGAGAGAGAGAGAAAAGAGCTGAACACCCGAAGAAGAATCATCTCTTTCATTAATGCTACACGGATTTCAAAAACTGTGCTGTGTTGTGAAGGCTTTTCAGATTTTCCAACTTCCTGGAATGCATCACAAACTATCGATTGAGACCTCCCTGGTCCTCTTGAGGACAGACCTGACAAAGCTCTGAAAAAACTTTTGCTCTTTAAAAATCTGCGTCATGAATGATGTTGTTAATTCTGCAAATTTAAGACCAGATAATGGAAAGTAAATCACAAGAAAATCTGTTTGTTTTTCAGGTTCATACTGCTGAAGAAATCCAGAGAGAAGCCTCTGTGTTACTTACTATTTAAGTTAAAGTGAGACTCACCAGAAACAGATTAATGAACAAAGAAATGACAGCGTTTACTTTGCAGACATATCTGCTGTGATACATTTCACTTTGCTTTTGATCTGAACAACTCAAACTGCTAATTGAACTTTAAACAATGCAGCACACAGAAAAGGAAGTCGTTTAATGTTAACCACTGACTACATTGGAATAATGTTACAAGAGGCTTATAGCTTTCGCAGACGATAGCCGGTGAGTTCTGAGATGGTCTTTTCAATAGCTGCTGTTTCGGAAACCATTGAGATGACAACAGTTTGTCTTGACTCATTATATTTATAGGTTTTTCAAAACAGCGTATGACTTTAAAACAGCCTGTAGGTCATACAAACCAGCAAGCGACGTGGAAGTAGCTAGCTTATTAAAGGGGACATATTATGACAAATCCACTTCTACAGTGTTTTTGAACATTTATTTGGGTATCCTGAGTGTCTACTGACCCACAAAATGTGAAATAAACCCATCCAGTCCTTTGTTTGTGGTCTGCATAAGTCTTACAACACAGAGAAAAATGCTCCGTTTAAAATATGCTCTCCTTGTGACATCACAATGGTATTCTGGTAAAAAAAAAAAGCCCTCCCCTCCCCTGGTATCTCAACTCATGGACTCCACCCCCAGCCTAGAGCAAAACTTTTGCGCTGGTCTGCCATTTTTATTCTTGCTACAGAGGAGTGATGTCTACGGGGAAAACTCAGGGGGGCTCATTGCATTTAGAGAGACACACACACCAAAACGGCGAGTTCTGAGAGAGCTGGTTTATACAGGGTCACAAAGCTCCTCTGGTGCTTGATTCATGTTATTATTATTTTGTTTTTAAGATTTATTTTTTGGATTTTTGTGCCTTTATTTGAGAGATAGGACAATGGATAGAGTCGGAAATCAGGGAGAGAGAGAGTAAGGATGACATGTGGGAAAGGAGCCACAGGCTGAATTTGAAGCTGGGCGGAGTACGGCCTCCATACATGGGGCGCGTGCACTAACCCCCGGTTTTATGTTATATTTTGACCAAAGCTCAGTACAGATGTTTCATTTAGACCACAGGGGACTGTTTGAAAAGGTGGAAAAGGGGGATAATAGTCCTCTTTAAATATGGTCCCTAATTTAGATAATGTCCTCCCTTACATATTCCTACAAGGATAGCAGTAACCTGATTGGCTATCAGCATGATAGGGAGTGTCTGCACACCTGACGCTGAGCTCCATCAGAACCTCATGGGTTAGAGCAGTAACCAGCCGCCGGCTCACCACCCTGCTGTCGTCCTCCAGCCTCGTCTGATGACGGATCCACTGCCACACCTGACACACACAAAGAACGCACACACATTTTTATCTCGTTTTTTTTAAGCCGTCTCGTCTCGAAGGTTCCTCTGGATGGTTACTTCAGCCTGCTGCTCTGGAGCTGACAGACTCCAACTGCTGCAACCTCTTCATTCAAGTCCTACTTTTATTTTATGAAACTACAAGACTTTTTTATGTTCTTCTTTACCTCCAAGTTCATCTACATGGAGCTCGTTCAGTAGGGTTCATATTGAGCTGGTTGTTTCTTCAACAGGTAATGAAATAAAGAAAGCTTAAACTGGTTCATTTTACAGTCTCTATGTTGTCCATCGCTTTGTTTTCAGGAAACTGGTTGAGGGTGTCACTTATGAATTAATGTGCTAGTCAGACAACTGTCCTGTCATTAATTGTCTGAAGGGATGGCTATTCCTTCCTCACATTTACTTATAATGCCATTTTGGCCAGCTACCAGTCTGACCGGGCAGTAACCCCTCCCCCAGGTGGGTGACACTCCCACAGCTAGGTGTTTGTTCTGCCCTCTGAGTCTGCCTTCTCACCGTAAACAATAGGACATGGAGCGAGAAAGACCGAGACACCCAAGCCCTTCCAGAGAGGGGGCGTGGTCAAACACAGCTCATTTACATATTTAAAGGTACAGACACAGAAACAGCCTGTTCTGAGCAGGGCTGAAATAGAGGGGTTTATAGACATGATCAAAAACACGATCAGAGTGGATTCAGAACAAGAAACTTCACACACATGTTTTGAGGAGCTCTGAGACTTATTTAAACTGGTTGAAGAGGAGGATAATGTGTGACCTTTAATCAAGCTCTGCTTGGTTCACTTGGTGGGCACTGAAGTCAGATTATTTAGCACTAAACCCACCTGTGATCTGGAGATCTCTGCTGTTGCTGAATCTTCCACCTGGCCTCTGTAGAAGAAGTGTCCAAGACCTAAAAAACAGAGCCAAGTTTTAACAGTTCTGTTGTTCCTGCCCCGCCTTACTTCAGTCTGAATGTTTAAATGTACACACCTGAGAGCCACGCATTAATAAAGAGGACACCAACTGCAATGTTATACTTCAGTCCATAGAGGGTGACTCCTCCCTAATGACAAGACAACAAAATCAACTTTCATTTTCGGTGTCGAAGGTGTTATTTAAGTCAGTTCTTCCCACTTCCAGTTTACATCCCAGCCCGCGGTAAACATTTTTAACAGTTCAGTTGTGAAATGTTGCAGCTTTACAGGGAATCTTCAGCAGTTACATTTTGAAATGCGTTAAAGACTGACCGAGGGCATGGACAGCAGGTCATCAGGAGTTACAGTGACATCATCTCGGAGCTGGTGAAGCTGGTTATCCCCTTCAGTGTGAAGCTGGAAGAGCTGGAGGAGATGAAGGAGAGCTCATTAGCTTCTCTGTTTTTATTTTTAAAAAAGCTTTGAAAGGCTCATGATCCAGTGCTTACTTTCTGCATGGGCTCAATCAAACCCAGGTCGTACACCATGAAGCCGTCCACACCTGCTTCGATCTCCAGCAACTTCAGTCTAAAAGGAGGGAAGACAACAGGTATGTTTTGAAGGACCCAGCTTACGAAGACCAGCCCTCGCAGGCTGAAATGAAACGTTCTGGTCTTCAGAGGATTTCCTCATTGCGTCCTCACCTGTCCCCATCCTTTCCTTTTCGCTTCTAAGCGCTATCCCGGACGCCTATAGCAACCTCAACAGCTGCACTGGATCCAGCTTACATAACTTACATCACTTGACTTTACCTATCATTTGAAAGATGATTTAAGTTTTAAGGCCCCTTTTGAAATTAGCAGGCCTCATTTTCAAATGCACCCTTGGAATGCTGCGGCCCTTTAAATGGGACATTACCATATACTGTATAGAGGACAAGACAGGTTCACAAAAGTGGAGCCAACACTCCCCCTATTGGCTGGATACAATAATGGTCTTAAAGTTAAACCTCCTTCATGTTAACAATTGACTAAATAAATATGGACGATGCTCCATCTCCTCCCATGCAATGGGGGCCTGACATATTGCGCTGTTGATGTGTTTTGGAGCCAAGACATGTTCAGAAGGGAGCTGGCTTGAGGAGCGGCCATTCTTCTAAACAAATCACACATTTAACTTCCTGATAAAACTTCAGGTGGGTTCAGTCCACAGCAAAACAGATTCTTGTGTCAGTTTGAAGCAGACACTCACAGTTGTGGAGAGCATCCTAAGCAGGGATGTTTTCTACCTGGTGACAGAAGCCAACGCTCTCTGGTGGGAGTCGCTGAGTGGATCTTGAGGCAGCAGCAGAGCGGCCATCCCTCCTGTTGCGAGCGCTCCCCTCCGATGACACGTCTGAACCAACAGGTCCATGTAGCTGCGTAGGAAACGTTTCTCCATGTTGACGTATTTGCTGCGGTCGGGCAGCAGGAAGTTCTGACGGTGACCTGGAGGAGAAACAGGAAACTTGACTTCAGTGAGATTAGATCCCGGGGTAGATTTAGTTCTGGACCTCAGGCTGTAATTACGCACATTGGCTTAGTGGAAAATGATTAAGAGTTTTTGGCATGTCGACACCAGCTAAAGGCCAGATATTGTCTCACCAAACTTGTTGACGAAAGAGGCTGAATAATCCCAGATGCCACAGTTGAGTCCAGCTGAGTGATCTCGCAGCTCGTAGAGGATCTCCTCCATCTCAAATGCTGCTAAAACATTTTCAATCAGCACCGTCGCCTTGATGCAGCCCAGAGGCAGGCCCAGCTAGACAGACAATCACAGACACACAAACTCATTTATACATTTATACATGCTTTACACTCCTTAACGTTTCCACAAGAACCTACATGTCAGAAAGCAAATGTCCAAATCATTCACCCAGAGTTTCTTCTGACAGACCCCTAGTATTTTTTTGCAGCACGTCCGAGTTGGCTGATATTAGAGTGCAGCAAGATATTCTCCGGAGACTTCAGCTAGAGCCAATAGGAAGGGGAGTGATGTTTCTATACTGTGACTGTTGCACAATGCATAGACTATCTGCATGCGACCGCTACGATCTCTGCTTTCTCTGCTCTTGTGTTTCAAATACATGGGCCAGACGTGGCCATCGAACAGGCCGGGCGGGTCTGGCGCTGCATAGTTCCTAGAGCACCTCCTCTTTTTGCATTCTTCTGAGCTTTGTCGATGGCTCTTTTCTGTTGCCTGAAAATGGCTGTTGTTGTGATATTTATGTTGTTGTGGGGCTGCTGTGGCTCAGTTGGTAGAGCTCAGTTGGTAGAGTCGTCGCCTCTCAACCGGAAGGTTGAGGGTTTGATCCCTAGCTGAGCAACATGTCCATTGTGTCCTTGGGCAAGACACTTAACCCTGCTTCAGTGGTGGTGTATGAATGGATTAGTTACTTCTGATGGATGTTACTACATAGCGATCATCACTACCATCAGTGTGTGAATGGGTGGGTGTGACATGTGGTGTAAAAGCGCTTTGAGTAGTCGGGAGACTAGAAAAGCGCTATATAAGCTCAAGTCCATTTACCATTTACCATTTAAACAAAAGTCAGCATTGACGGTAGCCTAGTGTTTAGTGCGCGGGCTCCTGGTGCAGAGTCTGTGGTCCTGTGAGCAGGAAACCTGCATTCAAATCCGGTCTGTGGCTCCTTTCCCGCATGTCGTACCCCAGTCTCCCTCTCCCCCAATTTCTGACTCTGTCCACTGTCCTGTCTACAATAAAGGCATAAACACCCCCAAATGAACATAAAAAACAAACAAACAGGGAAAGTTCACTTTGGATCCACAGATTTATATTCTATATTCTCAATGGAAGAGTTAAATGAAATATTCACTTCTTTATGCAAACCTTCTCTTGTGTCCAGACAAAAATCTTGTTCCACAATCGAGCCTCCATGAAGCTCTCCACCTGGAACAAGATGAGAGAGTTTCTGTTGACTTCATTCATAAAACACATATCGTCTGAGTGCACGAGTGACTGTGTGTTACCTTGGAGAGGTAGAAAAAAGGTCCACTCTTGTTTTCAAACAGCGTCTTTCCACAGTGAAACATGAGGAGTCCAAAGTCAAAGAGGGGACCTGGAGCCTCTTTTCCCTCCACCTGACAAACAGCCAGAAAAAAAAACAGTCAGTCTATGCTTCATGTATGGACTGTTTATTAAACACACACATGTAGGAAAACTTGCCACCCCCCTCTCCCTCCCGTGGGACCCCGTTTGACTAAAACTTCTTAAATACGTCCAGAGCCAAGTGTATAGCACTGCTGCCACATGTGCCCCTGAAATCTAATCAGAACATTGAATTATGTTGTCTATTTGTTACTTCAATATTTGCAAATTTTGCAATGACAGTAGGAATCCTCCCTAAGAGGACCCCATCTGACAGCATCCACTTTTGTTGCCCTGCTGAAAGCTGGTTGGAGGGCCCCCCAACGGATTGGGCCCCAACGGACTCTAGAATTGCCACTGGTGAGTATTTAAGGACCAGTGGCAAGTCGGACATTTTATTTGAATCCCACAGCATGAGATAAAATATAGGCACGGAAAGTAACCATATCGAAATCACGGCAACAAAAATAGAAGTCCTGGGACACCGAGATCGGATCACTTCCTGTTTTTAATAAATATTACAGGCGAACTCCTGCACATTGTCCTAATTACTTAAAAACGAGGTAACCTTTTAGTACCATGTTGCCGGTGAATGTAAATGTGGGACATTTATGTAATGGAGGAGTGTTTAAACTTCATAGCTATAATGCAGACTTTACTGGGGCTGTGGTGGAGGCTTTACTGGGTGTGGTGGAGGGGCCCAATGTGAGATCTTTTCATTGGGCCCAGAAATCCTGGAGATGCCGCTGATGGTTCAGAACACATTTACCAAACAAAATAAGTGCCAAACTACCATCATGTTGTGCTCCACCATGTTCCAGGCGCGGGGGCGGAGCATCAGCACTGGAGCCTTAGATATGTGTGGAACATCTGTAATCAAATATGAGAGTATGAGAGTGACACAGCGATGAAGATGTTTCACATCACCAGTATGAATTTGATGTTGGTACGTACTGGGGAAGTGGTTGTGAACTGCCTTTAAAACATTATGTATGCCTTTGATCTGATTGAAGTATGTCGGACAGTTTCCATCGTCAAAGTCAACCTGCACAAACAAACAAAGCAGATATTTATTTTTTGAAGGCTTACTGTGTGACTTTCAGAGCCTCCTTCTGTCTCCACACGTGTTTGTTTCATTCCAAAGGTTGAACAGAGTGTGGTTGGAACTTGATTTTAGTTTGTAAGCCAGTCTCATGTTGTAAACAGATGCTCTGATCATTTCCTGCTGCTTTAATTACTCACTTTAGATTCAGGCTGATACATCACAAATACATTTTTTGATTTGATTTGAGGGATTGCACCAGAGAGGACCCATGCCACCCTTGGACCCGCCTCTGGCCATGCCCCTGCCAATCACTGGTCACAGGTAAATGAGAGGTTGTACCTGTATGCCCTGTGCTGGAGACAAGAGAGCCTTAATGAAGCGCTGAGTATCGCAGGGAGCCAGATCTCCGACATCCACATGTCTTCTCTGGAGCCTAGGGGGGGTGGGCAGCACCCTCCATGCCGGGTCCCTCCTGATATGTGAGGTTGATTCCAGGAAGTTTGGCAGGTCACCGGAAAGGTCCAAGTGGGCTTTTCTGGACACTCGTAACCGCAGGACCTGAGTAAAGACAAGCGTGGAACAGATCGTTTTTTATCCTGAGTTAAACAGGTCTGCCACACTATGAAACAACAGGGATGCTCCACGTCTCCTACCTGATCCACCTCCTCGTCAAACATGGAGATCAGCTCATGGAGGAAGAGGAGGGACTCTCTGGTGAAGACTGTTTTAAACTCTTCTTCTAAACCTGAGGGAGAGGGAGACAGCTCCATGCTGAGTGGACCCTGTGGATGAAAACAGCTGGCATGTCAAAATCTTACTTTGCATTTGTAATAAATGGTTGGAAAGTAAATTCCCAGCTTGGGGAGTCCACATGAACGCCACATAGACGATAAATTAAGATGGAGAGAGCAACAGCCGCCTTGGAGTGAGGCCAAAAAAGATTTAGAGCTCCCCCTGCTGACTGGCTGCAGTATAGGTCATAAACCCCGCCTCCTCAGTTAACAGAGGGTACTTCTCATGTCTCTTATTTTCATTTCCTCTCTCCTCGATCCGTGCTTAAACCAGAAGTCGTTCTGTGCCGCCATGTTGAAGGACGTCTCAAGTCGCTTATTTCAGCACCAAGGAGCGAGGATCGAGGAAATATCTCGGAGGAGCTATGATCGAGGAAACATGAGACCAGCCTTCCAGGAAGACTTTTCACTGACAGACTCGCCTCCTTCTCGAATATCACTCATTGATTGGACGCTGCAGCGGATCAGACTTTAATGAAACTTCTCAACATCAGCGGAGTTTAATAACGGAGAAAAGACAGACATTAAAAAGATGCTAAACGGAGCGTTGGACATTTAAACATAATGTTAACATGTGTCAGTTTGTAAAGAGTCTGTGATGAGCTGGGATTAAAAAAGTGTCTGACATGAGGAGTAACAACGAAATATGAAGAATAAGTTCCTTAAAATTAATATGAGAGTGTAGGCTGTTCACCGCCGACTTTGATAGGCTATTTGATTTGTTTTCTGATTCAGCATTAAACAAAAAGTTAATTTGAAGTGTTAAAACCAAAAGATCATGAACGACTCCATTATTAAAACTGCTGATATTTATTTTCATGAACACTCACACTATTTGCCTTTTTTAATTTAATCATGATGAGAAGTCTGACAGAGGGGGAGTCGTCAGTCAGAAACACGTTTTACATTCATCATGACCATTAATGATCGTACGGTTTGAAAATGTTATGCATCCTGTTTTGCTGAAATTTTTATCCTAATGATAAAATGTAAATAATCCTGAGACATCCTTAGTGTTTATAAAATACAGAGTTCACTGTTGGATTATCAGTAAAGACAAATAATTAATAATAAATAATTTAATATTAAAACTGATTGTGTGTAGAAAAGGTCTGTATTTTATTTTTATTAGCAGACTGCAGGTTGTTCTTCATGTGCATGTGTTTTTTATCAGGTAAAGTACACAGACTGAACACTGTTACTGTGTGTATTTGATTATAATGAACACAGTTTGTATTTGTGTGGACACAAACAGCTGTTAAAGCTGACAGACAGCTGAGCGACGATCAGCTGATGACGCTTCACGTGACGCTACAGTCTAATGTCTCTTAAAACACATTTCCTCGTTCCTCTCTCCTCTGCTTCGTTTCCTCGTGTCTCATACATCCCTGGTGGGCGGGACTAAGACGCAAGTGTGGGAAGCAAGTGAAGGAAACGTGGATGCCATTGAAGAGACATGAGAAGTACCCAGAGAGGAGCTGGGTCAAACTATAAAACCTAAATGCATGTACATTTAGATTTAAGATACATTTTTCTCAAAACTGATTTATTCATGATATTTATTTTCCCACCGTTTTTGTGTTTACTTCCTCTATTCTCTGAGGCGTTTCTCTTTCATTTATTTTGTATGCTATAAAATGTTATGATTGACAGCTCTGTCGACCAATGTAGCTCCTGCAGCACCGGATCATCAGTTAAGAAGAGGCACATTGAAAAGAAACGAAATGAACACTCACACAAGAGTCATTAAACGTTCCTTAACCGTCTTCAAAATGACACACGGATATGTTGTGATGTGGACTGAACCTACCTGAGGGACCTTTGACCTTTTAGCTGGAACTTCAATGTGTTTCTTTCATCAATGACTGTGACGTCAATAAGGTCAAGGTCAACTTTACTATCCCCAAGGGGCAATTTGCTTTGCAGCAGCAGTGAATCTGAAATACACACAATTAACAATACATTACACCCACCAAGGGGGGGTCCTGCACCTTGGCAAAGTATACATGTGACCAGATGGCAGCAGTGTGTACTCTGCAATAATGTGGCTCTTCTAGCTGATCTCTACTGCACAGACTCAACATGTCAGCACCCATCAAGAGTAGCTTCTCTTGAAATAACAGTTGTTATGAATTTATGAGGAGGAGGCTGAGGCACGCTGTCCATTTGAGTCTATGGAACGCCCCCTCAACCAGGCACATCAACTCTGAAGGAAGAAAGTAGGCATATTCAATGCATAACTTCTCAAGACAAACCTGACACCATGTTATGCAGCTGTGACTTTTTGATCCAGTAGATGTCGCCCTTGAGCACCAGCATGAAACCTAAACAAACTGTTGTTTGTTGACACCTCCACCAACCTGAATCCTCCGTTCTCCTCCAGCGACACACCTCCAACCCCCCTCCCCTTCAAGAGCACTAAATGCAAACGGCGGACTAAATTGTCCTGGGGTCATTCCATGAAGCAGGATTAAGTTGAATCCTCGATTATTTCCATAAGTCTGGCTCATTTAAGTGGGAGTTTCGTTCAATCACTGTAGCTTATATGAATCCTCGTTGAGTTACCATGGTAACTGATGCTGGTGAACAAGTGTGTTCCGCACCAGGCTATCAGTCGAACTTTGTGTAGCTGGTGTCATGTTATAATATAATAAAGATCATAAAGCTCTCAGCTTCATTCAAAATCTATCTTGAATAAAAACATTAATTATATTGTAAAAGCGACACATCTAATGCAACCACACGTGAGAAAATATTTTAAAAAGGTATAAAGAACATGATTTTATAAAAAGCCTAATAGATAATTCACATCCCACAAGGACCCCACGTATAAATGGCATCTCCTTTTATTTATTATTTTGATAAATATTGTGACAATAAAACTGGCATTTCACTGTAACCACTGTGGAATTTTACATTTGATTTTACACAAAAACGCACATAAGTAAGAACATATCATATACAGTCTCTTGTTGGATACTTCATAATAATATATTACCACAATTACCTTAAAGTAGGCTATGCACAGACTCTTTATAGATTCACCTCCATTCACACACTGCTGTACCTTGATGCTGTGCAGCTGTAACAGAGGTCTGATATTAGACAGGTGTGATTTTAATCTGTGTAAAGGTTTTATACTGTAGAGACCCCAAGTGGACAGTCGCTCTGAGATCGAACAGTTTGTGGAGCAAAGGCTCATGGGAAGTTTAGTGTCCAGTTAAGAAAAGTGTGTTAATAAAGTTAAAGTCAATGTTAAGTAATGAGGTTGTTATCATTGGTAATTGTACATGTTTAATGTTCCACTGTGATAGAGGATGTGAAATCAGTTCATGATTGTTAAACCATGAGTGTGAGAACTATTGCAGCTGTTAAATATTATAATCAGCTGAGTTACAGATAACATAAGAGTCTAGTATTAAGTCAAATGCACATGAACCTAAAACATATTTTAGTATTTTTCTACCATGCCATCTCCCTGGATTATTATTATCTGCAGTTTTACCTTCTTTTATTAGTAATACAATCTGTACATTTTTCACACAGCTCTATCTGCAGCGTTAGTTCAGCTGTTGAAACAAACAGCACTTTAACTCTCCCCTCTGCGTGACTCATTTAATCGTCCTCCATTCATCCATTCATTTGGGTTTCTTGTAAACATCAGGCGCGTTCACAAAGCGAGACTATGCAAGTCTGTCTCGAGTCAGTCCTGATTCATTAAGGCTGGATTGTGTTCATGGAACGACTTGAGGTTTAATTAGGAGATGGAGTTAGTTTCAGACTGACTTTTTCAAGGAATACCCCCTGATCTCGAGCTGCACTGTTGTGTTAGCATTTAGCCCTCTTTAGTTAGCTCTAGCTTCACATTGCATGTACATTTACATGGAAAAACCATGATCTAGAAACTCTTACGTGACATTTAAATAATCACTGAGTATGTTCTTCTTCTTCTCTCTAGTCTTTGACTAAAACAGCTTTTATACACAAGTCAGGTCAAGTTTATTTATAACACATTTCATATGACAAGCATAGACACAATGTATGCCTGGAGCCGGGCTCTGATGTAAACAGGGCTCTGACAACAACACAGCTGACGACACTGCAGCTTTTTCACATATTGTTTGATAGCTTTGACCACTCTCCCCTCAAATAAAACAATTCTTTGACTTGACTTATTGAAGCGTCGGCGTGTCTAAATCTGTCCGGACACTTTCAGAGATAAAGAAACTCAGATAAAAGAAACTCAGGATCAAAGTTCACACACCTCGTCACACTGCTGTCGTTTCTCTCCTCACTCGTAATGTTGCTTACAGAATAATAAAGAAACTATCTGATACTCACAGACATGTTGATGAAATCCTCCATTCACTCTGCAGAAGTGGACTTTGGTTTTAGACTAACTTCAGTCACTGTTTAAACAGGAAGATGTTTGCCTGTGTGTAGAGTTTAAAGTCCTTTACTGTCCCTACTCCGGCATTTTACATCTTTAAAACACTGCGAGCCCCATTAAAGCCCTAATTATGTATTTGTTCTTTATCATGCTATTAATCAAGAGACTACAGGAGATTTTACACTAAAGTATTTATCTGAACTCTCACATGCTTTAGTTTGATTTTATTTCCCAGGAGCAGCTAGACTCACATTCGTTTTGGGAAAACAAATGGTTTATAAGGAAAGAGTGGAGACACATTGGTGAAGTAGAAATCCTTGTTTTATCCTCTTAATTCATCTTCAGTGCTTCCTGCCTTAAGTTTAGAATAAACTGCCTCTAAAATGCGTCCATATTTTTGGAGGATTTGAAGAAATGTCTCTGAAGTTCTGTTTTACAAGAGATCTTTTTAGTCAATCCCCTCAGTGATTTATAACTGATGAAAGGGAACCCTGCAAAATGCATAAATACATTGGCCAATGAATTATGCTAAGTAGACTGTTTGCAGGAGTTTACTTGCCGTTTTTGAAAATTTTAAACGAGAAATGACCAAATCGTGTGTTCTTAGGAGCTTTTATTTCTTTTATCCAAACAGGTTTCACATCATGTTTTATAGTTTAAATTCTGGGTTGATGTAAATAATGGGATCAGGGATTTATTTCACATTTTACACAACATCCTCACTTTTTAGAAAGTGGCGCTGTACAACGGGTCATGGTATTTAAAGCTATCACTTTGGGAAGCTTTTGTAAAGCAGTATGAAAAAAAACCTTCAAGGCCTTTACACATACGAGCATTATTTTGTCTTTCTTGGACAGATGTTGTAGTTCCACTTTATTTTTATTTGCTGCTTTTTCACCTTATTTTTTATCCACCAACTATTTGACACTAAAGCCTCGTTTCCACCAAGCGGTCCGGTTTGGTTCAGTACAGTTTTGGTACGATAAACCCTGATCTTACTTGCATTTCTACAGCTAACCGTACCCTTACACATCACTAAATCACAGGGGCGCAACATAGACAACCAATAAATTCAACAAAGAAGAAGAACACGACACAATAAACAAAATCAATGATTCCTAGGAAGGTCTACAATACAATACACTTTATTGTCCCTTTAGGGAAATTTGTCTTTGACTCAAAGAGCTGCCAAACATTCAGCTGCTTCCTCTAGAATCAATAAATAAAACAGTACAAAAACACATCCACACATAAACAGGAAAGAACATACCATTACAAAACAACACACGTATAATACACAAGATCTGCAAAAACACAGCATTAGAGATAAAACAACAAAGGTAAGAAACTATAAAAACATATAGGAACACCATGATGCTACGACACAACCCAAACAGCCTTACCAAACATTATCCAGAATTTAGATAGACGTGGGAACAAAAGAGTTTTTAAAGTGGTTCAGTTTACATTGGGGGACTCTGTATCATCTGCCAGAAGGTAGAAGCTCATTCTCAGAGAGGAGGATGTGAGACAACACTCACTGTGCCAGTCTGAGAACACATTGTTTATATGTTGGCTGTAGGGAGTCTGCATCTCCAAGGTTGTCCACGGGGCGGGGGTGGATCGGTACGCTTGGCACCCCAACAGAAGGGTACAAAAAAAGTAGGACGGTATGGATCAGTTATTATTTTGGTACCATTCACAACTTTTGACAGTGGAAACGCCAATAAATGTATACCATACAGAAAACAAACTGAACCGGACGGCTTGGTGGAAACAGGGATTTAATGCATCTGAGGCTCTAACTGAAAGCTGCCTTTATTTGTCAAAACGTGCAGCGACACCGGGCTAGTAAATACAGGGCCTTTAACTGGGGTGATTATTCAAAGAGATCTTTTGTGTGTACTCCTTACAACTTCTCTTTGTTTTCTTTTTTTTGGTTCATTCCTAATATTTTGCCTTTTCTCTGCATTATTTTTTGCATCTTCAAACAATGAAATATGGTGGCCCTGAAGGTCAACTGTGCAAATATTTAATTTTTGCAAAAAACATTTCACTACATGCAAAATTATTTAAACACAAAAACATTAAAAACAAACATATTTTCAGGGACTGCGAAATATATTTTACTTGCGGCAAATGTTTTAAAAATCTTAAAAATCATAATAAATACATGAAAACACCAAACTTTACTATTCACTGTACTAACCAGTAGGTGGCGGTAAAACACAGAGCATGAATGACAACAGAAGAAGAAGAGGTTTTACGTGTTTCCGTTTCCGTTTTGCACCACCACAGCAAACTCGCAGACAGCTGCTGTGTTCGTCCCGGTGAATTTAATCAAAATAACACCATGGAGGACAAGGCACAGATACAAGAGGCGATTAAAACTCAAGGTGAAGTCGTTCGGAAGCTGAAGTCAGAGAAGGCGAGCAAAGAGCAGGTGAGGAGATGAAACAGAGATAGTTTAATGTGAAGTCTGTACATGTGCTGAACTTCATTCAGTCTGCCGGAGCTAAACCCACATCCCACAAAACACATAATTGTCATTTTTATTCCTTAATTCCAACATTGTTTTCCTGCTAGTATAAGCCGAATTTTCCAAAAGGAACTTCAAACCTATAAGACACCCTTCTTTAAATCACAGAGCCTTTATGTGATCGTTGATATTGAAGTTTATGTGAAATTGTTTAGTATTTGAGCGGGGTTTGGCGTTGGTCTAGAAATGACAGAAGAGCAGCCTCAGTAGTGATGAAGCCATTACGTCACATACTTAATCAAATGAATGTGCTTTAGTTTAATTACCTAGCTCGCCAGGTACCATAAAAAAGACTAAGTTAATTCATTCTGCAGGAGTGAAAAGATGTCTCATACCAAACCTCGTTTCACTTTATGCGCAGTTATAATACTGTAGCTGTTATTGTTTAACTTCAACAATTAGCTGTGTTGTGAAAGTGCCGAATTGTCTGTCAGAAACCAAGATCACACAGGATGTCCTTGTTAATATTATACTCCCTGTATGTGTTTATTTATAACTGATTCAATGTTAAATAGCTTTGGATTTGAGCGTGGTTTGGCATAGGATTTTAAAATGAAGCAAAAGTCAGCCCCTCGAGCTATTTGAGAAGCTGTCAAGTCGGCTACTTAATCAGATTTAATGAGAGGCACTATTCATTAATTAGTTAGAAAGGAACGTTTTTCGATTTGTCCTGTACAGTGTTTTCATTTTAGCTAACTGCTAGCTAACTGCTAGCTTAAAACCAGTTACTTCAGACGTAGCGGCTAACTAGCCTCTGCGACGCTAACTGGAGCTAAACAGTCTTTAGACACCATCTTACTGAACCGATTTAAAAGCAAATTTAAGTAGAGAAACAACGTTTAACACAAGCCTGTCATGAAACACTTTAATACATTAATTGATCAATTTTATCTTATTCATCCACAACGAGGAAGAACAGCTGATGCAACATCTGACAGGTGTGAAGAGAAATCTACCAAACACAGTTTATAAAGACTCAGAGGTGTAGTGCAGGTACACGGAGTATCCCCACTTATTGTTTCAGTCTCCACAGGGTATACCGACTTCTAAATCCCCTCTGATTCACTATATTCAGTATGTTTATTTGTTTACCCTCGGATGGTAAAGAGACTGTGTAGTCTCATTTTGAGTTGAGTGAATCGTTACATCCCCAACATCTCAGAGATAAACTGTGTCACTGTAATGTCAGTCTTCCTGTCCAGAGTGAACGTCAAACTTTCCTGACACTGGTATCAGAACAACCCAATATTTTAGAGAAGCTTCATTCTGTCTGGTCGTTTCACTTCAGAGCAGGTGATCTGTCGCCAGTCTGCCTCGATGTGTCATTGTATATTTATTTGTGGTTTCGTTAAAGGCTGCAGTGTTCTCAAATGAACCGTGCTAAAACCAAAGTGTGTGTGTGTGTGTGCGGGGGGCGGGCTGTGTTTGGCTCGCTGCTTTGATTGACTTGCTACATCTCGTGTTCTGTCCTCCACGCTGATGATGATGATGATGATGCATCATGCCACGCCCTCCCCTAGTGATAGGGTTGCTTACCACTTTTCTCCTGTTCTTCCTGCCCGACCCTGGACGCCCCCGGCCTGCCTCGCCCTTCATCATCACCATCATCTACCTCCTCCTGGACCTCACTGCTGCACTCACTCCCTCGCTGACCTTCCTCGGACCGTTGTGATTGGCTTTTGTGGCCGGGCTGCTTTTACCCATGATGCGCTCCTGAACTTCTGTTTGTCCAATTTTTGGACGTACATTTTTTACCTTAATGTTTTTGAATCCCCGCTGCCGTGGGATGAACTCACTGGGCATGTTTTGTGTTCGTACTCTTGCTGTGGTGGGCTGTCGGACTGCAACACGTGCTCGCGCTCTGTGCACATCTCCTGGGATCACTGTGGCTCAGGTAGGCCTGTGGTGCCGTGTGTAAGACTGTGAGGCAATATTTCTTTCATAGTTTTTTTCTGTTTTTCTAACTGATGTTAACCAATGAAATGACACTTGTCAGTTAATGTTCACAAACCTCTTATTGTGTGTGTGTTTCAGATCGATGAAGAAGTTGCCAAACTGCTGGAGTTGAAGGCTAAGATAGGAGGAGATGAAGTCAAACATCAGTTTGTCCTCAAGACAGCAAAGGTAAGACCGAAGTGCTGCTGTTTTCAAACACACGTTTACTGTTCACATTAGGGATGTTAATGATTAATCACTGTTAAGAATTTAATCGATTAAAAATGGATTAACCGACCGGCCACCGCAAAGACTACAGCCGAACAGTTCTGTGCATGCGTGAGAGGAAACAACTCTCCATGCCAGGTGGCGGTGGCGGTGGCGGTAGTCCGTTGTTATGATACGAGAAGACCATTTTCACACCGCTCGGTCACCACAGAAAAGAAGAGGTGGAGGAGACAAATAAGGAGAAACCGCACTAATGGGTGAAAGCTAAGATATTGGGAGTGAAACACTGTAAATGTTTTTGTCTACAGGGAACGAGGGACTACAACCCCAAACAGATGGCCATCCGAGAGAAAGTCTTCAACACCATCATCAGCTGCTTTAAACGCCACGGAGCCGAGACCATCGACACGCCTGTTTTTGAACTGAAGGTGGATTTTCACACTAACTTCACTTAAGTTTCAACTTTAAAATCATCTCACGTTCAAACAAATTGTTGTTGTTGTTTGTAGGAAACGTTGACGGGGAAGTACGGAGAAGATTCAAAGCTCATCTACGACCTCAAAGATCAAGGCGGCGAGCTGCTGTCGCTCAGATATGACCTCACTGTATCCTTCAATCTCTAAAGCTGTTTTCACACCTGGACATTTCTGGATAATATAATAGAAATAGAAAAAGACATTCAGGGATCGAGTATGAGAAAAGACCAAGACCCTGTCATTCTGTGGGGAACACAGATTGGATGGATGGAAGTTGTAACTCCATTCGTTAGTCGAGAGCAAAGAGAAGTGTGTTGTCCTTGACCAGACCTCCTTCAGGTGCCCTTCGCCCGCTACCTGGCGATGAACAAGATAACCAACATCAAACGGTACCACATCGCCAAGGTCTACCGCCGTGATAACCCAGCCATGACCCGCGGACGCTACAGAGAGTTTTACCAATGTGTGAGTCGTCTTGTTGTCACTCCTGCTGGTTGACTTGTTACACCTTTTGGAAACTGACCTGATTTGTCTGCACTAGAAGTGTAATTATTGTTTGGGGTGTGTTTCAGGATTTTGACATAGCGGGGCAGTACGACGCCATGATTCCTGATGCTGAGTGTCTGAAGATCGTCTATGAAATCCTCAGTGAGCTGGACCTCGGAGACTTCCGTATCAAGGTTTGTCACGTTCATTCACCTGAGATCCAAGTCTCATCTCATCTTTGCTCGAGTTTGGTGTGAAAAGCATTAAAATCCTCGTCACCGTTCCTGAGCTCTCAACTGAACAGGAAGTGTGGTCAGACTTTGATCAGTAGGAGTTGATGCTTTGACTATGTTCTTTGTTTCCAGGTCAACGACAGACGCATCCTGGACGGGATGTTTGCCGTGTGTGGCGTTCCAGACGACAAGTTCCGCACAATCTGTTCGACAGTGGATAAACTGGACAAGGTACGGACGCGTCCTGCTGTGCAAACAGATTTCATTCTGCAAATGGAACCGACCCTAACTCAGAAAGTTCTCATTGATGGTCGATGTGGTTCAACTACTGCTATGAACACCACAGTCCAGATGTTCAGAAGTCATCTGAGCACATTTAAACTATCGGACCTTTAAAAAACAGGTCATTGCAAAGAAAAAAAAAGGTTACAAAGTCCGATAAGATCAGTTAATCCAAACCTGTTTTTATCCAGATCTAACCCCCCGTCTGTGTTGTTTATACTTTGGTCAAACACATCTGGATGATCCTGATCCCAGCAGAGGGCGGATTCACGCCGGATTACAGGCACAAAATCTTCAAGAAAACGTTCACACCAATGTTGATGCTTCAGATGTTTTTTTAGATTTTGCACTGGAATGCTTTGTAGCGTCAGTGACGGTAGAAAAAGTAGAATTAGGGGTGTTTAAAAAAGAAAACGTAATCCACCTAATAGCTTCAGTATCAAACATACAGTATGAGCTCAAAGGAAACGTGAGGCTGTGATAGTTTGTTTGTGTCACCAGGGGGTGCCAAAGTCTGTAGTATGAAGCCCTGTTTTAGAGCCCTTAGAGAATCCAGCTACAGCGCCGTAACAAAGCTCCACCGTCATCAGGCCGTCAGACATTCATATAGACTCATCAGCAGTGTAATACTGGGGTCCCAGTCTGTGAATTCATGTTACCTCACTGTGTTGTGGAAGCACGAGAGGGGATGGCACAGCATGAGCTCCACATACGTACACATTCAGACGTGAACACACACACAGCGCTACGCTCCCCTGCTGGATCAGCTGATCCCTGTAACGCCTCTGTAACAACCTCTACAGAGGGGGGCTCACTTTGTCCCCTCATTACACCTCCATGACCTCATGTTGAAGGTGAAACATCACAGGGACGTAAACAGCAGTCTGGATGGGGCTTCTAATAGTCTGGATCAGGTTGATACCTGTGAACGTCAGGATGAAAGTCTGATGGATCACCTCATCCGTGATAGAAAAAAGTGAATTTTCCAAATCTGATAATTCTGATCCAGTGTAACAGCTGGGCCCTGAGACTGACCGTCATGGTTATATGAAGTCATTTTCTCTCTTCTAAATGTAGTTGCCCTGGGAGGAGGTGAAGAAGGAGATGGTGAACGAGAAGGGCCTGTCGGAGGAAGCTGCGGACCAGATCGGGGAGTACGTCAGTATGCAGGGTGAGACTCCCCCCCCCCCCCCCCGATTCACACAGGAAGTGTCACATCTTGACATCTCCAGCCTCTGTCCTCTCAGCAGGCAGGAGAAAACTGTGTGCTGATCAGTGATGGATCAGTTACTCAAATACTTTAGTATCGAACCATAAACTACTGCTCAGGTAGTTTTCATTTATCGGAGAGTTTCTTAAAGATGTGTCCTTGGGAAAAAGAAACAGCTTTAACAACCTCCGGGTGGCCCAGGTTCGGGTCTGGCCTGTGGCTCCTTTCCCGCATGTCATTCCCTGCTCTCTCTCCCTGATTTCCGGGTCTGTCCACTGTCCTATCTCTCCATTAAAGGCACAAAAAAAACAAAAAAATATCTTTAAAATAAAAAAATAAAAAGCTGTTTCCTACAGTTAACTAGAACCCCTGAAGAAGTGAAGTGACTTCTATTATCTAATTACTCAAGACGAATAGTCTGTTTCAGTTTGATTTGTCCTCTCTCTCACTCTGTGGTGGACTTCACCTCTGACACACAAAGAGTGCTGATACATCTCTCCTCTAAATACTTTTTTAATGCAGCATGTTTATTAAAGCTTGTTAGTGCAGCCAAAGAGCTGATGTTGTTTACTGCTACATTTCTAATATTTAGGGCCAAACAGCGGACAGACACGGTTAGTCTGTTTTCATGCATGCACATAGAGGGGTCACCCAGACTTCACTGGGACTTTTTCCTGCCAGCCCCAAAATAACATTTCAGCATGAAGTGAGCTGAAGTGTGAACGCAGCAGAATATTCAGAACCATTCAGCTCGAGAGGTTGAAGGTGATGATGTTTATATCACATGACCGGTGTGATCATCTAATGAATCTTATCTGCTAACCAGTAGACTCTTTAAGACACTCATTAAAATGTCATTACAGCGCCAGACTTTGCATCGCCTGTTTTCTTGGATTTCCTCACCATTGTTTTTACATTTTGTTTTTCCTCCTGAGACTCTCTGCTTCACGCTGTGGGGAACACGTGTCAATAAGCAATGTAGGCATTAAAGAATTTTCAGGAGTGCACGTGTGAAGAGCAGCCCTGAAGAAACGCCCTGAACATGTCAGGAGTGTTTATCAGCTTGAATATTACACTCTGTGTGTGTGCTGCATGTGTAAACAGGAAGTGTGTTTATCCTTTAGGAGGAATGGACCTCGCAGAGCGCCTCCTTCAGGACCCCAAAATGTCTCAGAGTAAGCAGGCCTGTGCCGGCCTGTCTGACATAAAGCTGCTCTTCAGCTACCTGCAGCTCTTCCAGGTCACAGACAAGGTGAGACGAGAAGTTTTCAGGCAGCCAGAAACTTCTTTTTATCATGCGGGATCATATTTTTTATTCATTTTACAAATGACCTCCTGCTCAAGTCCCTCTTTGTGTGATTTCATCTTTCTTCTCCACCATCTTTCTCTTCTACCTTTCCTCCACTTTTCCCCCCTCCTGTCGCCTCCAGGTGGTGTTCGACCTCAGTCTGGCCCGGGGTCTGGACTACTACACAGGAATCATTTATGAGGCGGTACTGACGCAGGCAGGTGTGGCCCCCGTGTGCACCGAAGCCCAAAACGGGGCCCCCGGAGAGGAGAGTGTCAGTGTGGGCAGCGTGGCAGGCGGAGGGCGGTACGATGGCCTGGTGGGCATGTTTGACCCCAAAGGAAGGAAAGTGCCGTGTGTGGGCGTCAGCATCGGCATCGAGAGGGTCTTCTCCATCATGGAGCAGAAGGCCGAGGTGATGTTTTGAATAAGATGATAAAATTATGAGTGTGTGAGAAGTCTGGACTCTAACTGTTCTGTCTGCAGGCCTCAGCAGAGAAGGTTCGCACCACAGAGGTTCAGGTCATGGTGGCGTCTGCTCAGAAGAACCTGATGGAGGAGAAACTCAAACTGGTCTCTGAGCTCTGGAACGCTGGCATTAAGGTGTGTGTGTGTGTGCTCATGTGTTAGACTACAGGCTGCTCCTTTTTTACATTAACTTTTAGTCCCCACGGCGGCCTTCAGATACAGAGTTCTTTGTGTCTAGTGAATGTTAGCCCCATCATTTGTGTCTGCTGTTAAACAACTGACATGTAAGCTGTTAGGTGGTACTCTTCACTAACAGGAGGACGAAACCTTCAAGGAACTAAAAGAGGCCTGACAGTGTGACACACTGTGCCTCACAAGAGCTTTTTATTGGTCTAGAGACTCGTTGTAAACTGACATTAAAGTGTGTGTGTGTGTGTGTGTGTGTGTGTGTGCGTGCGTGCGTGCGTGCGTGCGTGCGTGCGTGCGTGCGTGCGTGCGTGTCTCTGCGTGCGTGTGTGCGTGCGTGCGTGTCTCTGCGTGCGTGTGTGCGTGTCTCTGCGTGCGTGTGTGTCTCTGCGTGCGTGTGTGTGTCTCTGCGTGCGTGTGTGTGTGCGTGTCTCTGCGTGTGTGTCTCTGCGTGTGTGTGTGCGCCTCTGTGTGTGTATGATCAGGCAGAGGTGATGTACAAGAAGAACCCCAAACTGCTGAGTCAGCTGCAGCACTGTGAGGAGTCTGGGATCCCCCTGGTGGCCATACTGGGAGAACAGGAGCTAAAGGATGGTGTGGTCAAACTCCGAGTGGTGGCAACCAGAGACGAGGTACGATCCAGACACACACACACACCAAGGTCTACTTCCTCTGTTTTGTTTTTAACACTTAATTACAAACAAACCCCTGTCCATCTAATGGAGACACTGATGAATACAAAAACTCAGAGGCGTCTAATCGCATGCCATTCTAGCTTTAAAGATCTTCAAGGGAGGAAAAGTCCCAGAGGAAGAATCAAGTGTGCACAAATGAAATCATCGAAATGATCTATAGATAAAAGTAAACAGGTGATGTGATTATATTGACCCATGAGGAAGTTTGTTTTCTGCTTCAAGTCAAATGTTCTGCTTCTAAAGGTTTGTTTTTCTTTCCCACCACAGGTTGATATTTCCAGAGCAGACCTTATAGCTGAGATCAGGAGGAGGACATCTGAGGCCTAGTCTATCCCCCCCCCCCTTCATATTCTGCCACATCATCCGATTGCTTCACACACACACACACACACACACACACACACACACACACACATACATACATACATACATACATACATACATACATACATACATACATACATATACACACACACACACACACACTCTGCAGACTCCTGACCAGGAACACGGTCTCGTCTGGTCCTCGAGCATGTTGGACATCGTGCAGCCCTGACAACACTCCATCCCTGTTGTTCTTGAAGCGGCCACACAGACCGTTTGGTGCGTTCATGAAGGCTGATACAAGAACACTGATGCTGAGAGGACGTGAGTTCAACAGGATGTGCTTCTTAAAGAAACACGGAGCAGTGAACAGGAAGATAGACAGATGTTTGGCCTGTATGGACTTCTTTATAAACGGTATTTTATCCTGAAAGATGTTTGGGAGACACAGCTCTGTGGTTGTCTGAAACCTCTTCACCCTGACCTGCTGTGTCCCCGCTCGGTCAGGAAACAAATCCTGGTTCAGGGTTAAAGAGCTCTCTAACAGCCTGTACAGAGATATCTGGATAAATAGATACTATTTGAATGTAAGATATTATTGATGTTCTCAGTCAGGTGGTTGACTGGAGAGTCATGAATGGTCTCTGTAGTTACAGTCGACTCAGATCTCCTGTAGTTCATCTTCAGATTAAAGGATTAGCTTCATAAAAACGTTTTTTGTTTACAGTTTGACTAGTTTATTCAAAGAGAAGCCTGAAAACCATCAGCAAATCAAAAAGAACCAGCTCAGCGTGAAATACCGTTTTTTGAGAAGTCCCACTTTACTTCATGTGTAAAAATGATTTCACGTTGCTCTCTTCACCAATCTTTAACATTAACCCAACTATGAAAGTGTAATAAGTGAACAAGGAGATCAGTTTGTCTTCATCGGGTTAATTTCAAAGAAACAGAAACTGTCTGTGTCTGTACGCTCACGAATCTGAAATAAAAATATCCATCATTTGTCTGGAAACAGAAGAACATGTGTGGACTGTTACAAGGTTCTGTGCATGCATCAACTGTTAATATCAGCCTCGTGTCTGTTGTCAATATTGTAAATATTTAAGTTAACTTTAAAAAATGTTGAACACACTGAAGTCAGAAGAACCACTTCCCGACTAGGAAACCAGGATCATCCGAGCAGCACCTGAATGCATCATGAGAGCTGCTCAACTTCAACCTCTAAAATGAACATAATCAATCCTCCTTGTTTCTTTACAGCCATTCCCTCACAACCCCATCAAAGTCTCTGCACACAGCTGTTCATCATGAGTCTGCTTCTGCAGTGGTTCTAAACTGGTCGAGCCTCGGGACCCACCATGAGAAATCGCGATCCAAATTTCTTGTATCAGTTTAATTTAACTTAAAATTGTGCCGTTTGGACCTCATACGGGTAGAATGGTAAATAGACTTGAGCTTATAAAGCACTTTTCTAGTCTTCTGACTACTCAAAGGTCTTTCACACCACATGTCACACACTGATGGTAGAGATCACTATGTAGTATCATCAGAAGTAAATAATCCCATTCATACACCACCACCGAAGCAGCGGGAGCAATTCGGGGTTAAGTGTATGAATCGGACATGTTGCTCTGCTGGGGATCGAACCCTCAACCTTATGGTTGAGAGGTGACAACTCTACCACCAGAACCACAGCCATCCAAAGAAACTGAATGAAAAACTGGTAAAGAAAAAAAGCACCTCTGTCTTTTTGACAGCATGTTTCTTCCAGACACACATTCAGGACCCACTGAAAACGGCCACTTTTGGGTCCTGACCCACCAGTTGCGAACCACTGGTTCTTGTTTTTGATTTCATAAAATAGTTTTATTATCAAGTATTGTTAAAGGAGAACGTTCTTGTACTGAGGTGTTTCACCCAGGAGTGACCTGGCTGACCAGCTTAGCTGTAGTGTATATCAACAACTAACCAGACTGGATTGAATTTAAAACAGTCCCTTTATTGATTTTTCTGTTCCTCTATAACAGTAAACATAAACCAGCATGTTCCACTTTGTCCACAGGGGGGCACCAAGATCGACACAAAGTGACACACTGTTCCTCACAAGAGCTTTTTATTGGTCTAGAGACTCGTTGTAAACTGACATTAAAGCTTTTGTGTGTGTGTGTGTGTGTGTGTGTGTGTGTGTGTGTGTGTGTGTGTGTGTGTGTGTGTGTGTGTGTGTGTGTGTGTGTGTGTGTGTGTGTGTGTGTGTGTGTGTGCGTGCGCAGCACAACAACACACACGTGTGCCCCGTGTGGTTAAGCAGCCAATCACCAGCATTATTAAATGCTGGGTATCAAATTCAATACTTTTTTAGCACGGATAGAATTGCTTCGATACGGCAGAGTATCGAAAAATGGCTTGTCATTCGATACCAAATTTCGATACCTATGGAGTTTGATGGTTTGCATATCATTTAAACTTCGTCTTGTTTAAACTATATCATCCTCCTTCGCTGCTTGTCATCACCTCTCGCCAGATTGTGCCCCGGATGTCTGAAAAGGAGCGCAGCCAATAGCATCAGCGTCAGTGAACCAATAAGCATGTAGCATGCTTGCAAGATTTAATAATGCTGGTGATTGGCTGCTTATCCAAACGGGGCACACGTGTGTGTTGTTGTGTTTTGAGAGGCTTGACTACAGTGTGCATCGTGAAGTTTAGAAACATGTCAAGAGATCAAAACAGACAACTTTAGTTAAAGCACAGTGTGGTAAAATGGTTTATATTCTCATGTTATGAAACTGCTTTGAATGTTTTAAAATGCCAAAACCAAAGATTTGTATCATAATGTGTAATGTAATTTGTTTTGTTAAAATGGATTTTTATAAAATTGGTATTGAAAAAAGTATCGTTTAGGAATCGTTATCCAAGTCAAGGTATCGTTATCGGTGTTGGTATTGACATTTTTTAACGATACCCAGCCCTATGTGTGTGTGTGGCTCCCCTTGTTTAGCACAGTGTCTCACCTGCTTCTGCAATGTGGATTCTCACTCTGGAACACTACTATTACAGTTACAGATGCAATGTGTTTGTACAAAGACGTACTGACGGCCGGCCTCTGAGGCGGTTTCTGAATCACATCCTGTAAAGAGTCTGACACACTGCCCTCTGCTGGTGTGAAGCCTTTCAGTCTGCTTCGGGTTCTTTTGTTGGTTTCATTATTTATTTATCAGAGTTTTACTTCAAAAGTAATCTTACCACACTCACTCTGAGTATCTAATCCTTCAAAGTGTTAACATGTGGAAACATTCTGGAGTAAACTAACAGCTGTAACATCCAGGACCTCTTGACCATCACTCCCACAGTGCATGCTGGGAGGGTTACCAACCACTACCTTATTTACCTGGAGTCACATGATCTGAAACCAGCCAACCATGTGAACGTTTACAAACATTTTTCATTCAGCTGCATGATACAAAATGATTTGAGCTCTAACTAGCTGCTGGCAGACCGAACATTTTAAAGTGGTTGTTTGTTGTCTTTTTAAAAACTCATCCTTCCTTTCATACGTAAATAAAAAACACATTTCACATTTGTGTCAAATCTTTTTTAGTTAAAACAAGGAACACACGTAACAGTAACAAACATTAAAAAACATGCATAACACAAAGCATAGAAAACCAAAACAAATATCTACTTCAGCCTAATAAAAACATGCAGAAATATACAAACGACATTCATATAATAACATTGAAGAAACAGAGCAACAAACAGTGCTGTGTGGGATCAGCCAATCAGTGAGCAACCTGTTTGTTGCACACACTCTGCAGAACCTGCTGGGCTGCAACACGACGAGCCTCCTCCAACATGGTGGATTCAGAGGGTCCCGGCAAGATCATGACCAGGCCTTTGAAGGCCGTGGGGATGCCGGGGATGCTCACCTTGTAGGTGAAGTAAAGGAATCCATCAGGCCCAGTGTGGCTGAAGTACATCTCAAAGAGCGGCTGGCCCACGCCGCTCGCCTCACACACCTTACACAGGAGTTCCATGGGACACACCTTACACAGTTGCACCACGGGGGACACAGAGGGGGCTGGGGGCCCCTGAGGACCCTGGACGGGGGTGGAGCGGGAAGGGTGATGGTGCTGGGGGGCAGTGGGTCGTCCCACAGCTCTGCAGAAACCTGGAGGGATGGATGGAGGGCGAGCCAGACGAGGGGGCAGGGCAGAGGGGCGAGGAGAGTTCAGGATGTGGCGTGGCGGCTTCAGGGGCGACGGCAGGACGAACTTTGAAGGTTTCGATGGCGGAAGAGGCTCGCCTTCGCTCGCCTTCACAGTCGATTGCCACTTGATTGAGACAGTCAGAGAAAACTGCTTCTTGAACGCTGCAGACGCAACAGAGAGGGAATAAAACAAACAGTTGAGAAGCTGCTGGTTCAGAGGACCCACAAACAGATTATACTTTGTTGTTCAAGCTGGAGGAAAAGATTTTAACAAATCACTCAAAACTATCAGTGATCAGAGTGGAGGACAGTCACTCTCTGTGTCTGTGATTACAAATAACCAGAGCCTGATCAGAATCAAACTGCTTCATGTAAACATCGACACATGTATCTGATATACCAAACAACAGAGATCAATGAATCACAAATTAATAGATTGAGTTAATACCATAGACTGTAAATATTACTGGACGAACCCTGACCCGTCTGTGACATAGGCAGAAAATGAGTCCAATCAACGGCCGCATCCATATTGGATTTGCAGTTTCAACCTAACTTCGGATCAAGCTAACAACAGCAGTAAGGCGGGACCGGCGGGACTTAACTCCGCCCATTCAGCTCGACATTAGCAGTCCACTTGACAGCATAGCTAACAGCTAGGCTGCTATCATCCTCTATTCCTGCTCGTCCTGAGAAAACTCTATAAACAGTAAGTTAACATTTAACTTTTATACAACACAGTTAAAACTAATTATATTCAACCCAAATATTTAATTAAAGTCTTAGAACTACACTTTTTTAAATATACAACTATGGTTATTAGTTATTTGTCAGAGCAGTTAGACTTTGTCAGTGTCAGCAGAGAAATACATTAACAAAGTTTTATCCATAAACTGTAAATAAATATGAGACATCCAGAAGAAATCAATATTACAAAGCATACAGTTCATGTTACTGTTCTGACAAAAAGAGGAATGTCTGTGTCTTATATTTACTGATGTCAACAGCGATGAGGTGAACATGACAATTGAAAAATAATGATTTAGTATTTATTATAAGACATTTGTTTTCTATTGAACCCTGTGAAGTCATGGAGTCTGTGGACAGTGTCAGCTTCACACCAAAAACTTTAAGTATTAGAAAAAATAGTGTTTAAGACTGGCATCTATTATTATGAGTTGCAGCTACCTCAATATTATTCCTGCAGATGTGGCTCATAACAAAAAACAGCCTGAGCTGTCACATGTAGTTAACTGTACATTTTGTCTTGTCTGAGGCATTAATTGAACACCTTTGTATTTCTCCTATAGACACAGTGTGGATTATTGGTGACTTGTCCGTCGAGGTGCCCAGAGAGCTGCAGAGACAGAGGAAGAAACCTGAGCCTCAACAACATCTACATTTGTTGGTTCTTCTGGGGTGGACTTCAGTTGTTTCTCTTCAACAGCTCGCTGTGAGGGAGGTCTCCCCCGGATGGCCTGAGTGATGACACCCACAGGCTGAGAGCTGGAGCTGAGACGGGTTTTAAACCTCTTGACAAACCGTTACACCGCGCCCGCCTGTCAAGCTGGTCAGCTACACGCCTTATTGTGAATAACTCTTATCCTTCATCAAATCAAAACTGATGAGTCATCAAAACATTCACCCCCCGTACAGTGTGTGTCCAACGACACATGAGCTAATCACACCTATTTGTTTGTTTTGTACCAAGCTGTAAACATGTTCATCTCTGCAGTAAAAACAGACTTTTTTGAATGTTGTTTTTCAGAATAAATAAATATTTCTATATAAATGCACTCCTTTATGTCTACTTATGAGTATACATTTCAGATTTGAAATGACAAGACTAAAATGTGCATTAATGCTCAACTCAATAGCTTAGGGAAGGAAGTCTACTTTTACACAACTTCTTATTCTTTTGATAAATACTAATGTAGTTCATTTCTGAAAGTGGGATGGAACAGAGTCATTGCAAAAATTTGCCCTTAAACACAGCCCCATTCTTAAATCAAGATACATGGAGAGTAAATAAGATCTATAACTTGTGAATAAAAACACAGTTAAAAGTTATTTAGAAATGTAGTCTTCCCAGATCAATATCACACAATATCAACTTCTCCCATCTAAACTGGACAAAGGGTTTTAAAATGGGAAGAAAATAGTTTGATTGCAAGTTGTTTGGAGGAGATCTAGTTTTATTTGAACAGCATGAATAGTCTTCCAAGGTGCAAACCCTCCTCCTTCTCCTGAAGCCTGTGGAGCTCCTTCATGTACTGCCGTCTTATCTGCTGGCCATCTTCTCTCAGCAGAACTTTGACTGTTGAAATGTCATTCAGAAGAAGCTCGAGCATGTGACATGGATCCAGGAGAACATGGACTTTTAGTGAGGGGTCTTCAGGATGACAAAGAAAGAGAGAAAATATCAGTTATTCATTAAATCATTTTTTTTGTTCTCATCTATTTTTCTGTATTCATCTGTGTGTAAGAGCACATTTATAAATTCAACAGTGTACTACCCAGACAACAAAGGTACAGTATTCAGGTAATCAACATCTATTCAAAGTTAAGAAGATAAACATTATTGTAATCATGCTGTTTTCAGCTCTCTCACTCACAATGATATTCCACATCAAATTGTCTCAGATTTTGTGAGGAAAAATTAAGCAGTTTATTGTGGATAGTACTTCATCTTAACATGAAACAAATATAACCTGAATTATTTAAATCATTAACAGGTCCCAACTCTCTGTGCTTTAGTACAGAACATACAGTAACTCATTTATTATTAACATGAGCTCAGTACATGGCTGTATTCTTCAAACTATTTCTTATACTTTATATCTATGTGCTTTATATCTTATTTTCATTCCATATATTATTTATATTTTATATTTCTACAGCTATATTCTGTGTACGAGTTCAGTAAAAATTAATATGGTTATTAATATAGTTCTTAATGGTTACAGATGCTCTTACAAAGTGAAGTTTTTTAATTTAACAGTTTGCTCAAATCTTAAGACATTACATCAACCATGTAACTTTAATGTCATCCTCTATAATCTACACAGCAAATTAGGTTCAGTTGAGTTCAGTTTATGTTACTGACGGATAATTACTACACAAAGTTTGTTTTTTAATGTCCACATTTACGTGGAGTATAACATTCATCATAACGTCAGATAACCATATTTACAGTCTGTGGTTAACCACCGAGGTGAACCTTTAGCTTCAAACATCACACAAACTCATTATTTTCAACATCTTAACAACAAACATTTCTAAACCATTGACCGTTAATAATGAGCTACACAGTTAGCTGACTGGTTTACAAGCTAATGCTAAACAAGCTAGGTCCGTAAATATAAATACAGACACACAAGTATACAGTAAATATAACACTACTATATCACTTACCGAAAAAAACTGAAGCATCAACTTGTTGGATGGTCTGTTAACCGCACAGCAAGCCATGTATGTTGTCAGATATGTGTTAAACAAACTCTCCAAACGAAGTAAAAAAGAGGAGAAATCAAACGGATCAAGCTGTTAGCCTCCTGACCTGCTGACCTGACAGATGCAGCGCGCAGAGCTGTCAATCAAATCTGACACAACCAAATATGGGCATAGCCGTTTTCCTTAATAGAATAAAATCCGATGAGTTTTAAAAAAATTCACCCCCCTACAGTGTGAGGAGAAGGGGCCGTCAACTTATCAGATATATCTTGTTTTTTGAACCAGGCTGTAAACATGTTGATTCCTGTGGTAAAAACGGGCTTTTTTGGCTGTGGGCTTATGGCACTTCCGGCACTTCTGCAACCAGCCTCAAGCGGAACCTCGAGGAACTGCAGTTTTTTGTACTTCCGCATAGGCTTCATTTTTCGAGACCGGAGGTTGCCCCTTGGTTAATACTGATGGACTCTTTACACAGCAGCCTCTACCATCACAGTGTGAATGTGTAGGTGTGACCTGCTGACACACTAAGCAGACGGCAAAGAACCATTAGCGATGAAGGCCGCCGGGGGCGCTGCCTCACTTGCATCTGGTGTTGTCAGTTCTTGATCTTTTAGTGGAAAAAGAAAAGAAGAGGCTGAGGAGACAAATAAGGAGAAACCACACTCATGGGTGAAAGCATGGATACTACAGCGGCATGCTCAAGGGGCTTTACAGAACCTGAGGGGAGAGCTGGAGAGAAATGAAACCTCTGAACAGCCAATCAGAGAGATTCATCTCACCGACTGCCGACGGTAATTCAAAATGTGGAATCGACCAAAAAAAGGCCGACGGGTAGCGACGGAGTCGAACACACCCCAAAAACTAGGGCGACGACCGCTCACCAACGGTCGACGATCTCCTCGGTGTGTCAGAGCCGTAAAAGCACTTTGAGCTGACGAGGTTAAAGAAGACCTCATTTATGTGATTCTAAGTTAACATACTCTACTAAGAGCTGAGCGAGGGCAGAAACTATGAAGGACATGGTCACAAAGCATCACTCAGTGTGTCTACCTTCCACCAGCACCTTCTTGGCCATGGACGCAGCGTGGTGTGATGAGAAGGCCACGATAGCTGACACCCCGTCTATCCCGGGGCCGGCCTTCAGAGACACTCGCTCCACGCCGTCCGCCATAAGACGCAGAACCTGAGAACAAACACAATTCACAAAGACATTCACTTTCGCTGTAAAAATAATAATAATAATAATAATAATAATAATAATAATATTACTATTAATAATAATAATAATAATAATAATAATTTCGGGATTCAAATATTCATTGTTTTATTTTGGGGGGGGTACCTGATATTCTTAACCTCACAGCGGTCATTGAACGTCACACTTCAGTTCACCTTGGCCGTTAAAGGGAAGACAAAATGTCAAAGACTTCAGCTGTGTGGAAACACATTGAATAAAGAAAAGACACCGTGTCCTATAGCACACCAGCCTTACATGTTGCAGAATTATTTAAGAGATTCTTTTTCAGAGATTTCAGAGAAGTGGTCTCTAAAAACAAACTTTCACACACCAAAGGTTATAAAAGGTCACCAAAAACCCGATGTTGACGTCATCAACAGCCTGCTGTTTTTGGGACAGTTAAATGTTGTCCTCAAAGAAAACGTTTGTCCGTGTCTCTTCTATAAAAAAAAGACTGAGTCTGAATCGTGTCGTGTCAGTGTGTGAAAGTTTAACACCATGGTGATGATGACGACTTAGTCCACCTCGCTATCTCCCCCTAATGATCACAAACGTACATAGATTAGTCCAACAGCATGCACAGTAGCTGCAGCTCAAGCTAACCTTCAGCTGCCTTCAGATTCATTAATGCCAAACTAGTGGTGAAAAACTTTTTGGGATTTATTTTGATTCAGGAGGGAACATGTCGCAAACATTTACTGTAGCACAACTCTTTCTATGTGTTCATATCTATGGATATATTTTTATATTTGCTGTGCACGATTCCTGCAAACAAAGTTTTGTTGTGTTCTTTTAGGGCGCACTCACACTTGGCAATCCGTAGCGTGCTCAAGCACGTTTGACCCCTAAGTCCAGTTTGTTAGACCAGTGTACCGTACTGTGCTCAGACTAGGGTTTAATATTTTTCCCCAAAATGAGATGGATCAGATCCCAGGAAAAGACGACCAATTTCCCGGGAATACATTTTTGTATATTATTTTTTTAATCATTATTATGGCAAAAGAACACAGTTTATGTCCATCAACACAGGCTATCAGTTTGCAATGATCAAGTGTGCTGCGTGATCAAGTGTGCTGCGTGATCAAGTGTGCTGCGTGCGTGACACGCAGCACACTTACTAATTATGAAATGCCACATGGATTGTCTGTGACTTCTCTTCTGAAAAGCTCTAAGCATTAAGCAACACAAGGGAGACTTATTGGTCTGCTCCAGGGCCGAAGTTGTAGCCCTCAACTTCAGGTCTAACCCCCGTCAGTTTAACTGGGGTGCAGCAAGTTTCATGAGGTGTTGGGTCGTTTACTACACACAGCTCAAACTGTACATACACTGCAGATGTCTCTCTCTCTCTCTCTCTCCCTCTCTCTCTCTCTCCCTCTCACTACAATGGAGAACAAACCATAAGACGTATTTTTGTAGGCCAACCCAGAAGTATCATCACCATGGAGTCTAACTAGAATTCGCCTATGGGGATTTTTTTTTAATTTTTTTTATTGGATTTTGGAAAATAAGCTCTGTGGCAAACGCACGTTTCTGAAGCGTAGGCGTTTTGTTCAGCAGGATAAGTTTCACAGATGAACACCATTTTTATGATGTTTGAAGAGTTAATGCAGCCGACAGAAGTAAAAAGCTAATGTTATGCTACAAGATTGTGACGTCACTAGCGTTGTGCTTCAGACGAAGCTAATCCACGTAGTTTAAGAAATAGTTTACTAACATAATATTCACCTTAACCTAAAGATTAAACCTACAGGAGACATCTCCGACTAGTGAGAGAGTTCCCGCCCTCTGTGTCCGGCGTGATGACGTTTAATGTCCCCGACAACCACTGTAGTCACATTTAGCCACTTGTTAGCAACCGCCTTTTTAAAGACGTGAAGTGAGGGTATTACCTAACGTAGTTTATGTGGTCTAACAAAACACCAACATCTCTTCAGCTTGTGTTAACCACAGACCTTATTTCAGGAGTCTAACCACAAACACATTCAATACTTACTTCTGGGTTTTAAGACTCATTCCTGTGGCACTCTATAGAGGTGTGTATTAATTATTATTTTTTTTAAATCAAATTTCCAGGGAATCCCATCCCCCGGGATTAAACCCTAGCTCAGACACGGTACACTTCCTTGGCCCTGGCACGGCATATCCCATCCTGACAAATAGTCAGTATGCTCTATTAAATAGTTATTTATCACACTTGATATGTTTATAGCAGTATTGAACCGTGGACGTGTCAGTTCTTTCTTCTCCCCGAGCTGTAAATAAAAATAGTATATATCGTCACAGAGCGGTTTGTACCTGCAGCAGGTCCTCTTGCCTGGTGGAGGCCGGCAGCTCTCCCACACAGAGGTGTCTTTTCTCTGTGCTGCGCCGGACACTGAGACGGAAGCCGGGCTCCAGCATGTGGCCGTTCAGCAAGCGGATGGCGTCGGTGGCTAGAGCCGGCGAGCCGTATTTGGCGTAAGCAAAGCCGCGATTCTGACCGCTGAAGTTCATCATGAGCCGGAACTCCCAGAGGGGCCCCACAGAGGTGAACAGCGGGATCAACAGATCCTCGTAGGCGTCCCGCGGGATCTGGCTGATGAAGACCTCACAGCGAGTTCCTGGCATGGGGCCATCCCACACTGAGAGAGGAGACATGAGGGAGACATGAGACATGAGGGAGACACCAGGGAGACATCAGACATGAGGGAGACACGAGGGAGACATGAGGGAGACATGCGTCTCTAATATAATTGTCCCTGTATCTTTCCTGGTTCCCTGCTCTGTGGTGTCCTCTCTCACCTTCAGGAGGTCCTCCGTACTTCCTCTGGCCGTTAACTTGAGTCAGCTTGGTGTTGGTCGTCTTCAGCCATGTTTCCAGCTCCTGGACACGCTCCAAGTTCAGCACCTGAGGAGAGGGAACAATTCATGGGAAACATTTTGATTAAAAGAGGAAGGGAAGATGAACTCTTTATGATGAAGATGGGGGGGGGGGATTATGGAGGAGGGGGCTAGTGACTATTGACTATTTAAATTAATCAAAACTGTAGTTTATTAAAAAAATAAATAGAAACATCGACCTCATAGGAAAATGTTCCAGTAAATCAACAGTTCTCCTTTGGATTTGTTTCTCTCTAAAAACTGTCGGAGCAAAGAGAAACCTGCCTGAATGACGAACATGATTTTCTAAAGTTATGACATTTAAGCAACATGTTGATTGTTTTGTAAGAAAATTTACTTTGGCATTGACGTTCTGTACCGTTCCCCAAACTGTTTCGCACTTACTGGACGGATAAAAGTTTTACCGATAATGGACTGTGCTTATGTTGTATATCAGGTCTCTGTCTTCTCAGTGTAGTTTACAATAGTAGTACATTTAGTACATTGTACATTGTACATTTAGTACATTGATTCTTGGTTGTCCCTTCACTACTCATCACTGTAACATGTATTTAGAGCTCATCTCACCTGCTCCCTCAATCAGAAGACAACGCTATTGGCTACAGTTCATATTCAAAAACATTCATTTCCCTCCTGATCTAAAACAGCTCGTTGTACTTTTCTCCTCCCTGCTCTTTGTTTCACTTCCAGTAGCCGTCATGTTTAAAGCTCCCTCAGATTGGAATAGTTTACCTGTTAATATCCAGTCAGTTTAACTGTTCAAAAAAGCCTCGTCTTCTTATCTCAGAACCGTTTGCAACTGTCCATGATAACACTGCTGCATCACCTAAATATGATTATTAAGTTTGTGTTTATGTCTCACTGTCTTCGCTGACGACCTGTGAGAGGACAATCCACTCCATCTTATGTCTCTGCTTTGAGTAGATTCCCCGGGTGATGTTCTCCCTATCATCATTTAATATAAACTGTTTTTGTGTGTTTTTTTGTTGTTAAATGGACTTAAACTTGTTTAGCACTTTTCTAGTCTTCTGACAACTTAAAGCACTTTTACATCACAGAGCCACAGCCGCTCCCTTTCTTGTCTTGTGCTGTTAAACGTCCCGTCTACTTTTGTCTGTTAATTGTACATTTCTATATTCTAGGACCCCCTGGAAAATGAGATGACACGTCTCAAGGGGTTATTCCTCATCAAGAATTTCAACACATCAGGCATCTAGAACCTCTGTTAGGAACCCAGGAGTTCTCCTTTAACTCTGAAGTGAAGCTACATTTCTGCCTCTAAAAGGGACGTTTTGTCTTGGCACTGTAAGTCCTAAATGTTGCTAAATGCTCCGCTAATGATTGTTTAACCATGAGTAAGGAGCACCTGCTATAGAAATATTGATCGATTGATTGATTGATTCTGAACGAGAGTCAGCAACTTTGACTTAAACAGATGAAGACTTATACTAAGAACCTGTTGATCACTATAGCCCCCTTCTCAGGCGGCAGCTCCGCCTCCACAGAAGAGTTCAAATCAGATGGCATGTAAACATACATGCTCAGGGCCATATGACACACCATTGTAATCCTTAAAAGCTCAGCTAACTAGCAAGCAAGAACAATTCCACCAAAACAAAACACAACTCAAACCCCAAACAACAGCCTGAAGAAATGTCAAAAAGCATTTTTCGTCTAAACACAGTTATTGTCTAAAACACAGCAACCTAACTATCTTACATTACATGCCAGATGCACAAATGACCACTTGAATGAGAGCTGAGACTCCATAGATTCTAACAGTATCTTGTTTTCACTCAGAAACCAAATCTCCCTGAGTAAACACCAAAAAAACAGAAAAAGCAAAATTCACTTTTTCCGGTTACAACCAAAATTTCTGTCTTACCTTTGTTGTTTTTGCAATCAAACGTTTTCCTGGTCCAATAAATCCACATGTAATTGATAGTACAGTACAGGTAAATTTGAGACTATTCAGGCCTCGCTACCTCGATTTGTCACAGCATAAGGGAGGAATTGCTGCACATATAGCTACATGCGCGCGCGCTTGGAAAAGGCGGTCTTTGTCTCCATCTAGTGGTTCAATAGTTGTAATGACATTTATTTACTCAGTTACATTCGCTTCTACAGTGCTGGAGCTTTCCATAGGGGGGCTGGGCTTCTGAATCAACCAATAGGATGCAGAGATAACATTTTGTGTATCGGCTCACAGGCAGATTATCGCACTCCAGAACGCATAGCGCACAACAATATCCGGCCAGAGAGGAAGGAAAAAGTATTATTCTGTACCAGAGATACTGGAATTGCTAACATCTGACAGCGGAACTGCAAAATTTCCTGTGGAAATATAAATATATAAAAAAATATATAAATTCCGCTTGAACATGCCTGTACTAAAACCTCTGTAATTCTGCTCTACTTCACTTTATTTAGCTCACACTTTGCACTGGTAATGTCAGGATGTTTGTGGCTGCAGAGATATACTCCGTTAAGTCTGGGTATGCATTTTTCGAGAATGAACCTAAGAAAAGGACCTAGGGATCAACATTGTTTTAATCACTATGATACTTTTTAAAACCAGGTGTTATCTCACATCAATGCAATATTTTAAAGACGATGATATATTTTAAAAACATCAGATCTGAAGCTTCATTTAACATAAAGCTGTAATGAGAGAGAAAGAGGGGGGGGGGGGGGGGGGCAATGTGTGAATGTGTATTTGAACTATTTAGACGTGCAGCAGTTGGCTTGTAATAATAATTATTTGATGAACTCCTCACCTGTCTCAAGGTGTAGCGTCTTTATCTATCTATCTACCTACCTACCTATCGCTCATCAAGTAACTGTGATTGTTTCATTTTAAACACCTGGGATTGAAAAGTATCCAAGCATCATGGACAATAGAGTCACCTTTAGTGAAGGCCTTTTCAAATCCTTCACACCTGTACTGAGGCAGACTGTGTCATCATCGTCTGTGAAGTACACATTGTGGTTGTTAACTAGACATGTTAGCTGTAGATGTGTTAGAAAATATGGACACACAGTGATAAGCGGACACACAGCTGCCTCACACAGGTGTGTGTTTAAGACAAACACTGCAGGTGAGTTCTCCTAACGAGCAGGTGGGACTGAACCGAGTCAGACACAGTCACAGCAGGCCCAGGAGGAGAAAAGGCGAAAGACAGAGACTCTGGTCCTCCAGGAAGATTTGACTAAATGTAGCCAGTTTGTAAACAGCGCGCGATACAAACTAGCATCAAAGCAGACGGAGCTCGAGCCGCCGCCACACTGACTCTGTAACTCTTTACATCGGCTGGTTTAGTAAACAAACCATCATGTTTACAGAAGCGACACAGAAAACACAAGAACAAACAGTTACCTGACTCTGCTTGCTCTCCATCGTCTCTACCGTTGTTGTCTTCGCGCGCACTGTGACGCTACTGTGTAGCGCGTGGCCACACCTGGAGCTTTCTATTGGCCGGCACGTGACCGGCACGTGACCGGCACGTTACACGTTACACTCAGGTTACACTTGACACCGTGCCGCCTTCACTGTCCGCTCGTGCCAGGACTTCCTTCAAACTTGGGTGTTCAAAAGCAGAGATGGGATCCTTGGTTCACTCTCTTCTAAGAGGAGGATATGAAGCTTTGTTTCCCTCTGTTGAAGAGAAGTCAGTCTCATCTGCTGACAACAAAAGTATTTTCTTTGACTTTTTTTTAATCCCAATGAGACATTTAATGTATTTGTATTATTTCTTTATTGTTTATTTTTACAGGGGCAGTGCACGATTACATTTAAATTCTGTTTTAATCTGTTGTACCTGGGCAGGTAAACAAATAATACATAGCAGGAAGTACATGATCTAAAATAACTGAATATGTTAAAAAAATAAGTCCATCTCTGTAACTTTACATACCGTGTTAATTAAATATATTAGGGGGTGGCTGTGGCTCAATCCCCAGTTGAGTAACATGTCCAATGTGTCCTTGGGCAAGACACCTAACCCTGCATTGCTTGTGGCGGTGTATGACTGGATTAGTGTTGTACTTACTCTCTGATGTACATTGCTTCGCTTTGATGTAACAGATGCTGGCCTATTCAAAGACTGCAAATCTAGATTCTGTAATCCTGATCTTGTGGTATCTGGATCAGAACAATCCAATCTGAAAAGCCTTTGTAAAAACCAGGACAAAATTTACAACATCACTTTTATCTGGGATAGCAAAACAAGGGATTACAAAATCTGGATCACTTTGATCACTTCTGGGGGTATCAGGTTTTTAATTGGATACAGAAATAGATCAGTTATTCTACTCCAAATCAAACCTCCACTTTGTGATGTGATCGAACTTTTTAACAGGATCAATTAGAGGACTGAGTCAGTGTGGAGTACAGGAACAAAATGTAAGAAAACCAATTAAAATGTCAAACATTAAAACATGTTTACAAAGCAGGTATAGACAATTTATTTTATATTTATATGATTGTATAATATATTTGCACTTAAATGGGATCGTAGGTTAGGGAGACATTAAGCATGTTAAAGATTGTTTTACCCCATCAATTAATTCAATAAATAAATGCAATGCCAAACATTAAATATCTAGTTTAAAGCATAGACTGTAAAAATAATGGACGGGACAAGGTCCCCAGTCTAGTGAAGCTTTTATTTTTAGAGCTCCCCCTGCTGACTGGCTGCAGTATAGGTCATAAACCCCGCCTCCTCAATGATAACAGATGGGATGTGGGTCAAACTGTAAAGCTAAAATACTCGTCACATAATTTTTTTCCAAACATAAACTCTGCTGTGATCATTAGTTATTATCACCCTACATTGTGTTCAAGTGCTCATTTCTCTGTGAAGTTTGTTTTAAATAAGTTATTTGAGGTTGAAAAACGGGATTTTACGTCATATTTGACGATGATTGACAGCCGCCGATCTTGCGTAGCTCTCTTTGTGAATAACAAAAGTTACGTAGTGAAGGAAAGCCGAGACGCCATTGAATTTTTCCGTTCAGTTTTTTCATCTTTTTTGAGCTGGCAAAATGAGTTGTTCTGCAGTAAACTGTTCTAACCGACCTGTGGGAGATAAGGGATCTTTGCAGATTTTTCGGTAAGTAAAAAAGTGATTTATGTGTCATTGGTTAAAGTCTAGCTATCACATAAGCAGTCTAAGGTTAGCTGAAATGTTGTAAAGACAGGTTACTTATCCGGCATGATTTATCTTTTTATTTTATTTTATTAAATGAGCAAACCTAACAACTGACATGCTATGTTTCTTGATATTGTTATGTCGTTATTGTGATTGTATTTAAAACCAAGAATCGTGATATAAAATCCGCTCATAGATGTGGTTCATTGACTGTACAGTTATTTTACAGCAAAAATAAAAACATCTGGTAAGGTCTCAAAAAAGTATCGAGGGTAAAAACAAAGTCACATAATTGTAATCTGGCCTGCATCATTACTAATGTGTACGTGTTTACAATCTGAGTGATAAGTGGGCTATACCGAGAGTAACAGGTTTTACTTTCACCGTGCAGGCTGAAATTCATAGTACTATATACGAGGGTAGATTATTTCTCTATGTATCCAGATAAAACTAAAGGTAAGATCTGATTTAATATAACTGTTACTGATTTAAGAGACTGACCGAAACGTGAACGCAAACATCAACAACCGGCGGTGGTGTAATGTAATATTAACCGAGCATCATGCTGCTTAAACTGATAAATATTCTGCATTGTCTTCCACACACACCAATTCAACAGTCACAAGTTGATCATATTGTAAATTTAATGACACTCATAGAGAAATTGTTCTAAAAATTGACAAAACCTGACAAACATTGCTGTGATTGTGACTGTGTCTGTATTTAACACCTTTGAAAGGAAGGTGTTAATGCAGGAGACCAGTGTTACACACAACATGCTGCTGTTATGTTAGTTAGGAGGAGACATAGGCACAATAAAAGAAGACATAAAGATCACGTTTTTCCCCACACGTTAATATGTTTTAAATGTCATGCATTTATTTTTGATTTCACTTCAATAATCGTTAACGAAGAGAAACACCAGGATTAAACTACAGGCTATTGTTGCCTTTTTATAGTCAAAGAAAACTGAACATTCAAACAGCCTCTGTATTGAAAAGAATTTCAACATTGACATTTATGTCGTCCTATTTCCCTCTTTTCACCAACATTTTATTTTAAACTGGGATTTCCTTTTTCTCAGGTTGTGCGTCTCTCCCCCAGCTCACCCCCTCCGGTGCGCTCCTGAAAGCCGATTGAAGATTTAATAGATATCCTTGATATCAAAGCTCAGTTTCCTGTAATAGTCAAGTCTTTGGCCGCACTAGTTTACTAGTAGAACGTTGAAAGACTTACTAGTAAACTAGTAGAAGGCAAAAAGTCCTACATGTTAACTAGTAAGGTGCAAAATATCTACTAGTTAACTAGTACAAAAAATTGTGTCTACTAGTTAACTAGTGCGCCTAAACATGTTTACTAGTTAACTAGTAAGAGCCAAAATGTCCACTAGTAAGCTAGAAAGGCATATATATGGACCATACTAGCTAACTAGTTAGGATAAAAAGTTTTTACAAGTTAACTAGTAAGAGCAGAAAGGTCCACTAGTTGTACTAGAGATGGTTTTATTAGTCTTACTAGTTAACTAGTGCGGCTCTAAATGTTCACTAGTTAACTAGTAAGAGAACAAATGTCCACTAGTTGCACTAGTATCATCTTTACAAGTCGTACTAGTGAACTAGTGAGACTTAAATATTTTACTAGTAAACTAGCTAGATCTAAAATGTCACTAGTAACACTTGTTGCACAAAATGGTAACGAGGAGGTGGGGGATAAGTGTGGATTGAGGCTTATGATAGGCTCTAAAAATCAAGAACAAAAATAACATCAAATCAGGACCCAGGATTTGGTTATAATCCCACCCACTGCATTTACATATTGCACACTAGTCAACTAGTTGGATTGCAGGATTAGAACTATCTTACTAGTCGATATCTGTTTTCATTTTACTAGTTAACTAGTTAGACACAAATGCTAACTAGTTAACTAGTTAATCTCATAATGGTAACTAGTAACACTTGTGAAGATGCATTTTACCTTTCTAGGTCACTAGTAAGATAAAATGTGTCAACTAGTAACACTAGTTGGAATATTTTTAAACCTACTAGTTAACTAGTGAGGCTCGGAAACGTTTACTAGTTAACATGTAGTAGCTAAAATGTCAACTAGTCACACTACTGAGGGCGGTTTTAACCTTACTAGTTTACTAGTAAAGCCCTATACAGTTTACGAGTAAACTAGTAAGTGCCTTTTTGTCCACTAGTTAAACTAGCTAGTGTCTTTTTGGCCTCACTAGTAAACTAGTTGAATACTTTGTGTGGCACTAGTAAACTAGTTGCAGACAAAACAGCATACTAGTGGACATTTGCTTTTGACTAGTAAACTAGTTGAATGATATAATTTGACAAGTTTACATGCTGAACAGTTAAAACCCTTTACTAGTTAACTAGTTGAACACAGATGTCAACTAGTAGTCTGATCTGTTGGCTACTAGTTAACTTGTGACTGACAATTTATCTAACTAGTTAACTAGTACAACTAGTGGACATTTTGCAATTACTTATTAACTAGTTAACTGTGTTTGGCCTCACTAGTTAACTAGCAAGGTCACACATGGTCTAACTGGTAAACTAGTGGACATTTTGACTCGTTCTAGTTAACTAGTATGCATTTAAAGCCTCACTAGTTTACTAGTAAGGCCTTGAAGACCAAAGTAGTGATACTAGTGTGCATTTTTCTTTCACTAGTACTACTAGTAAACATCTTGAGCCCTACTTGTTAACTAGTAAGGTCAATTAGACTGCAACTAGTGGTACTAGTGACATTTATGCCCTTAGTAATAAACTAGTTAAGCTTTTTGAACATCATTAGTTTACTAGTAAAGTCGAAATGTGTTTTACAAGTGTAACTAGTGGACATTTGGTCCTTACTAGTTTACTTGTAAAGGTCAACTGGCAGTCCACTAGTAGTACTAGTAGCACTAGTTGACCGCATGATAATGAAGCAGGCGGGACAAGGATTTTGATTGGTCAATGTCAAACCTGCGATTTTGCCAGCCTTAAAGGGCCAGATCTGAATAGTACCTTCGGTTAAACCAGCACTAATTTCTGAAGGTTTGTTCATTTGTTTCATGTTATATTATCACTAAATGGTAACTCACTGAATGCCCTTTGATAGAATTTTATGACCCATGCACAGATTAAATCCAAATCTGATGTTACATTGTTATTCATCTTTTCAACTTTTTTGTTTTTTAAACTTAGTATTATTTGTTCTAAAAATCACTAATGATTATTCATTATTGCAGTATTTGTCAAAAAATAAACAATAACCCATCACTTAATATTTATGTATAGTAGTATGATTGAATAAAATAAAATCTTGCACAACATTAATGTTCAAGGATTTTAGCTTTTTTCTTGCCATTGAAAATATGGCAATATAAAATATGAAAGATATACTAGTTTGAAACTTGCAAAGTGAAAAATTTAATTTTTTTTTTTAAATCATGAAAGAAATGTGTTTATATTTAGTTTATCTGCTAGATGATCATGCAAAATATTGAATAAAATATTAGGATTTAGGACAAGTGTATACTGAATTATTAAACTAATGTGAATAAGAAAATATAACAGGAAAAAAGTAACAAGCCTGAAACTTGAAATAAATGTTTTAATGTTTTTTTTTAAAATAAATATAAAGTCAGCCTCTTACATCTGGAGAAATAACCCTTATACAATAAGTAGCTGCAGAGAGATATGCATTTCGGCCATTAGGTGTCAGTTGCAGGATCGGTATGTTATGGACTTGCTAAATTTTCTTGGTTTAGCTTCGAGTAAGCCCAGCAGAAAAGATACATATGGCAGTGAGCAGATATAAGTGCACAAGCAACATACATTAAGATTTATTTTATCATATGAGGAGTCATGTTTTTATGATTAAAGCATAAAATTAAGATACTACTTGCAAATGCCCACCAGATGGTGCTATACTTATATATGCTGCTAATGTGTACAGTACTAGTACTACTAGTGGACATTTAGGCTCTTACTAGTAGCACTAGTTGTACTAGTAGCACTAGTACTACTAGTGGACATTTAGGCTCTTACTAGTAGCACTAGTAGTACTAGTAGCACTAGTTGCACTAGTTGCACTAGTACTACTAGTGGACATTTAGGCTCTTACTAGTAGTACTAGTAGCACTATTAGCACTAGTAGCACTAGTAGCACTAGTAGTACTAGTAGCACTAGTAGTATGCATGCTGATGAAGCAGTCGGGACAAGGATTTTGATTGGTCAATGTCAAACCAATGATTTTGCCAGCCTTAAAGGACCAGCTCTGAATAGTACCTTGAGATAAACTGTGGCTAATTTTTTAAGCTTTGTTTATTTGTTTTACGTTATATTTTCACAAAATGGTAACACATTGAATGTCCTTTGGTAGAATTTTATGACCCATGCTCAAAACCAAATCTGATATTACATTTTTATTTATGTTACAGAGAAGTATTGATCTCTAGTCCAATCTTTGTTTTTTAAACTTTGTTTTATTTGTTATAAAAATCACTAATGATTATTAGTGATTGCAGTATTTGTGGGAAATTAAAGCAATGACATGTCACTGAAATATATGCAAATATTTATACTTTTTAAATGTTTTTTTTCTTTGGCTCTTTCAATAGCTATACATCTCCTTCTAATGAGCCTAAGGACAGTGTCAGCCATGTCTGCGTTTAAAACTGTAGCATTTGGGAAATTTTCTTAACCAATAAACAAGCAACCACATTGACCAAAAGCTTAACCAATCAAATAGGCAGCTTCTTTGTATTCCCCTCCCCATACCCATCCAATTTCATGGAAGCTGTGCGACTAGGGCGACTAGTGCTACTAGTGCGACTAGTGCATCTAGTGCGACTAGTGCGACTAGTGCGACTTGTGCGACTAGTGCGACTAGTGCGACTAGTGCTACTAGTCGCACTAGTAAAGGCCTAAATGTCAACTAGTAGTACTAGTACTGTAGACAGTATATGTACGTATAGCACCATCTGTGGGGCATTTGCAAATAGTACAATTTTTAACCTTTACTGTACATGATAAAATTAAATTTTTAGGGCTCATTTATACAATGGAGTAGAGCCATCTTAAAGAAAAAAAGAGAAAATATTAATCTTGTATATGTACGAGAATAAACATGTAAATTTAGGAGAATAAAAAAATGATGAAAGGAGAACCCCTAAAGCATTTTCCTCTGCCACAAAAGAGACAGTTTCATCCAAGTCAGTGTGGTTTTTTCTTTGGAAAATTACAGTTGCTTCCAGTATCTTTTCAGGGTCCTAATATTTTATGACAATGTGATGATGATGTGCTGATAAAACAACTTATCGGATATATTTGTCAAACTGTTTTTACAGACTACACAAGGAAGGAGCCTATTTCCTTATTTGTCAAACCTTTACTATAACAAGATGCTCCACGTTTATCATTTTCGAACAGGCGGCTCCTGCTCTTCTGATATAGACTTAAACAAGAAATTAATCTCGTACATTTTACTTTATTGTCCTAAATTAACTATTTTAATCTCTAAATTTTAGTTTTTTTTTTCCTTTTACGTGGCCCTAATCTTGAATCCCTTTATTTTTCTTAGTTTACCGACTTTAGGCCATATTAAAACGTATTAAGTTCAAGAACATAAATTATGTATCAAGTTCCAGTTGTTTTAAAGTCCATAATTTTATCTGATGAAATATTTACACATTCATTTTTAACTTACAATTGCACCTTGGGCTGTTTTTTATCACTCTACTGACCTCAAGATGTACTCTTTCTTATGTTTTCTGTAAATACTGTCTTGATGGGATAAAAAAGGAAAAAGAAAATCATGAGAACAGTTCTAAAATGATCTTCTATCTTATTTTAAGTTTAAAAAAACAATTCTAACATTTAATATATATATAATTTTCATGTTTTACTCTCCATGGAAAGTAGGGAAGAAGCCGTTGCTTCACAGCACTTGCTCCTTCTTACAAAGGGTTAAATTTGTGGAAGGTGGAGGTCTATATGGAGAACCAATGATAAGGTTCAGAGAATGCCCTGATCCCACCCACTCATTAGCATGTACTTCAACCAGTGTTTCTAGTACGCATTTTGGCTTTCACTAGTAGTACTAGTTAACATTTAAAACCGTAGTAGTTAACTAGTTATGCCAAAAAGAGTACTACTAGTGTAACTAGTGACAATTTTGAGCCTCACTAGTTCACTAGTAGGACTAAAATGTCCTGAACTAGTGTTACTAGTTGGCTTTTTGCACTAACTAGTTAACTAGTGAACTTTAAGAGCCTCACTAGTAAACAAGTGAAATTTGTAACTGCATCACTAGTGATACTCGTGGACATTTGGGTCTTACTAGTTAACTAGTAAACATTTTGAACCTCACTAGTTTACAAGTAAGGTTAAAAAGAGTCAAACTAGCTTACTAGTGGACATTGTTGCTCTTACTAGTTAACTAGTAAACATGTTTAGGCGCACTAGTTAACTAGTAGACACACAATTTTTTGTACTAGTTAACTAGTAGATATTTTGCACCTTACTAGTTAACATGTAGGACTTTTTTCCTTCAACTAGTTTACTAGTAAGTCTTTCAACGTTCTACTAGTAAACTAGTGCGGCCAAAGACTTGACTAGTACAGGAAACTGAGCTTTGATATCAAGGATATCTATTAAATCTTCAATCGGCTTTCCATATCGTCTCCTCCCTCTAAAGCTGCTGATACTACTCTGTAGGACGCTTTGATTGGGGCACCTCACCAATAAAATACTATTTTATATTTTATAAGCAGTTTGCCACCACACTGTGCTTTTACTCTCCAAAGACATATGAGTATGTGCGTGACAACTTTAACAAAGCTTTACCACACAGTCACACCATCCACACAGCTGATCCAGGATTTACTGTAGCATCTTTTACAGCACTAAAAGGTCATGTACAGGCAAACAGAGAGAAGGGAAAAGAAACAATCTGTGCTCTCAAATAACAAAGCAGTCTCAAATCTTTTTGAGGAATTACAGCTAAAATGTTTTACTTTGCATACAGTACATCCTCTGATAAATAAAGTGAAGTACTTTGATTGCATTTCTGTGCTGTTCCTGTAGGTGACCATGATGCAGCCAGACTGAAGCAGCAGGTTGTGAAGGTGGACGCCATCTTCTTGTCTTTGCAGTGCTGATTCTGAAGAGAACGCCTTCACATAGGACTCAAAGGTAAAATGATCTCTCATATGATTGGACCGTGTTATTGTAACCGCTATCAGCATCAAAGTAATTTTAGTAACAATTTATAATCCTTCTTAAAATGTAAGGAAGACTAGCAGAAGATTTTAACAGCCTCTATGGTTCTGCAAGAAGTTCATGTTTAAATTGTTCTTCTTTCTGTCTTCAAGGAAATCAATGCCCAAAGGAAACAGCAGTCCAGACTCTGATTCCAGCTCCGGTGAGGTTTTGCACACAAATTGGCTGTCTGATTATATGAGAATATTTAACATTAGTTTAATTTATCAGGCTGGCCCATGTGATGACAGTTTAAAATAATCTTTAATAGAAAGTGGCAGGAACACTTTTGTCTTAAAACATAAATTCATAAAGCTGATCATATTATTGAATTCATCATGTCTTATTATATATTTTGTTTTTCCTCATAAATAGTTCTCCTGTCATAAAAACAAACTTTAGAACCTGAAGTTTAGCAGAACCTGAGGACAGATCTGATTTCAGGTCTGAGGCATAAACATCACAGTAAAATTCATTATACTTTACATTTAACTCTGTGATTGTTTTTCTTTATTACAGAAGATTCCCTCAGATTCAGATCCATCAGCAACCCCTGACAACATGGAGGACTCGTCCCCTGAACGTTTCCTGTCCCCTCTCGATGGACTTCTTCTCTTCAGTTATTAACTCTTGAAAACAGCAGCACAAAATGCCAGACTGTTTGACAAGTCTGTGATTGAATAAATGGAAATGGAATCTCATATGTATCTTGCTATGCTTGTTGGCTTTAAATGTTTAATATTAAATAAGTTTGAAGGCCATTTATCTCAGATGAGACCAGCTGAGCTCGTCTGTTAGCTTTGCTGTTGTCTTAGCTGTTGATGGTCAACAAGAAATTAATGTCAGTTCAAGGACTTTTCAAATGTGAGCTTTAAACTTAACTGCTAAATTATTTTACTGTGACCAACACTTTATTGTACTCCAGTTAATCAGAGACAGTCAATTCAGATTTTTAAAAAGTTTATTTAAACATTTTATGAAAAGAAATCTTCAATAAACAACCCCTGGTTTCATTAACCATGTGGAAAATAAGTAAGGGAGACCATCAGGTTGAACTGCTGGGACATAGGAGAAAGTATAAAAAATAATTTAACAAAGAAATCCCAACAAAAATCAAATAAAGTATAGAGATCCTGGATGATTGTTTGACTGTTAAAATATGGTGGAAAAGCAAATCCAACACAACCCTCCAGCATCTGGCCTTTCAAACACAGGGCAACATCATGTTAAGAAAAATAAATTAAATATTGACCTGGATCTCTGTGTTTTATCTGAGGATGACTATGGTAGCCTTCTCACTGTTCACTGTCACAAAGCACCAGACTCTGTCCACCTTCTTCAGACGTCGATCAGCTCCTCTGGGTGATGGCAGAGAGGACTCTTCATCTGGGAGAGCTGCTGGTGTAAGGTCATTTCTACCACAGTGGATGAGCAGGGCATCTGGCACAGGTGAAAAAAGGAGGAGGTTCCTTCAAACTATGTGACCCCAGCCTGACCTCTGTAACAGGTGTACAGATGAAGGTTGAAATTAGTCATTTTTAGGTTCTGTTGATTGTAAAATGGAAAAGAAAACATCACCTTTCTATTTAACATTTAGCTGGTGTATGACTCAGTGTGATTTTTATTTTTAGAAGACTGTATTGTTAACAATAGCTTGTTTTGACAATCCTCTTTATGAAACTTAAATAAAAATCACAGGATATAAAACTTTTAACAGATGATTTTAACTTACACTTCACCTCTGTGGAAGATGTCAGACCAGCTGCTTTTATCTCTTCTTTGACCAAATGAAAATACAAAAAACGATTGATTTACTGTTTATTTAAATATATTAGAAAAGCAGACATGAATCACATTGCAGACTATCAGTTTGTAACAAAATACAACATATCTTACCACCTGTAGCCTACGGTCTGTGGTGCTAACCTAGCTTAAATATAGCTTAAATATAGAACGATTTTGGCAAAAACAGAGGACCCAGCAGCCCACGTATTTTCAATAATGATCAAAATAACTGGATTTTTTAAAACACAGTGTGTTTAAATATTAGACTTTGAATACGGTGGTTGGTTGTACTTACACATTTCTTCATCATAGACCGGCAGAGCGCTTTCGGCGTAGCTGGGCTGCGTAAGTCATCAGGGCAGTACGCTAAGTGGGCGGGGCGTGTTACCAGGGCTCCTGCCCCCGGACCCTACTGGCTCCAAATGACGTCAAAATCGCAAGATGGAAGCGCCCCTAAGCGGCGTATTTTGGCTTCAAGAACGTTGAGTGGGAACAGCTACAGTGCGCGCCCACTGGTTTAAAGCAGCTGTGAGGAACTTTCAGTTTGTGTGGATTTTTGGCGCCCCCTGTGGACAAAGTATGTAGTGCTGAGCCCCCTCTTGAGTGCTGGTAATCAGGGTTTGGCTGTTCAAAATCTCTATTAAATCATACAGATTTGGTAATCCACTTTTCTTCTATCAGGAGAAAAACTGGATAGGATCACCCTGATCCAGGTACACACTTCATGGAGGGCCTTGACTTGGGTGTCATAATCTGGAGGGAACTGGGGGGGTCACTGGTTCAAGTCCCTGTGCGGACCAAATCTGGAAATTGGTCTGGTAGCTGGAGAGGTGCCAGTTCCCTTCCTGAACTCTGCAGATGTGTCCATGAGTAAGGCACTGAACCGCCAACTGTTCAATTCTCCTTCATGTGCCCCTCACTCTGACACCCCCTCATTACTGTCCTCAGGATCCTGTTTGTGCATGCCTGTGATTTCCTCCTGGGTGTGTAGCATGTCTCAAAATAGTTTCCCCTTGTGTGGTTATTAAAGTTTATCTTGTTCTTGTTGTTCACAAGTAATACAACAGGATTGAATGTTTAAATCTGAGATTTGAATGGGGTTTCACAATACATATGTTGTCCTCAGGGGGGCGCCAAAATCCACCCAAACCGTAAGATCCTCACATGTGCTTTAAAGGGGCTATATGTAACTTTAAAAAATATTGCATTTGTAGTGACACATGTGAAATGTTTTAATCCAGACATGAAAAGTCAATTTCTTCTGTTCCAGCTCTGTGGACTGTAGATACTGGCCGTTAGGCGAACTGCGCCAGTAACCTGTTGCTCGCTCTTGCTGGCGTGCTCATACGTATTTGAACGAGCTTCATCATTGGCCGTCAAACACTGGATATTTACCGGCATAATGTTTACAGAGGAGGTAAGTGGACATACACATGTGAAAGTCTGTGAAGGAGTCTGTGTAGAGGCCGGTCGTTTATTTGTACAGATTCCATGTTAGATTTATTCTCCATACAAACAACAGTCTCGACAGGCACTACTGATGATCTCTGTAAAGTGGAGTGGAGTGAGGAGGACGTCGAGAACGAGCATTTAACATCACTTCCTGGAACTTTGGCGGAAAAACCGACCCAGGTAAAAATTTTATACAGGCAACACAGAGAGACAGTGAACATCTACTTTTTCACATCAGTTAACTGTTCGCTTATTAATGGGGGATAAAAAAATACATGTAAAAAGTTACATATAGAACATTTAAAGAGACACACACACCAAAACGGAGCGTTCTGAGAGAGCTGGTTTATACTGGGTCACAAACCTCCTCTGGTGCTTGATTCATGTTCAATTTTGATCAAAGCACAGCACAGATGTTTCATTTAGACCACAGGGGGACTGTTTGAAAAGGTGGAGAATATGTCCTCTTTAATGTGCAATGTTCATTTTAAATATATCATAAGAAAAAAAAAGGATGAAGAGAAACATTGCTCATCATTTATTATCAAATCTCCACATGACTGAAAAAGGATAACTTATTTTTTGAAAGTTAGCAACAACAAAAATTTAAATGATGTAGCCCCCTGTGGGTAATTTAACTAAGGTGCTTGCTCGCCCTCTACTGGCGGCCAAAGTGCATGTCAGTCAGGTCATCTACCTATGAAAATTATTAGGATAAGTGAGCCGATGCCCATCCGAGGAAGGATGGAGGTAGCATACATAATAACAGTTTTAACTCATAGAACACTCATAGTGTCAAAATACCATGCACCATCATTGAACCAGTTAAACCATTTGAGAGCCATCTTCACATTCAGCTCACCTACTGTGGTGTTGTATATGTGCAGCCTAATGTAACTTATCACTTACATGTCTGTTATCATGACTCTCTTAATAATAATAATAAATGAGTGTGCTGGTGGAGGAGCTCAGACAGGTAGGGGGGAGCCAGGTTGTGAAGGGCTTTGTAGGTGAGGATGAGGAGCTTGAAGTTGATACGCTGGGGGATGGGGAGCCAGTGGAGGTCATGAAGGATGGGGGTGATGTAGTCTCTGGTGCTGGAGTGTGTGAGGAGACGAGCAGCAGTTCTGGATATATTGAAGTTTCTTGAGTGATTTGGATGGTGAACCGTAGAGGAGACTGTTGCAGTAATCTGGAGGTGATGAATGCGTGGGTGAGGGTCTCGGCAGCTGAAAATGAGTAGGATGAGCGGAGGCAGGCGATGTTACAGAGATGGAAAAAGGCTGTTTTGGTGATTTATTTTAGATGTGTTTGTCGTAGGAGAGGGTTTGGTTGAAGATGACACCAAGGTTACGGATGTGGGGGGAAGGGAGCACTGTAGAGCCATTGATGGTGAGGGAGAAGTTGTTGGTGGATTTGATGATGATGACTTCTGATTTGTCGCAGTTGAGTTTGAGATAGTTGGTTTGGAGCCAAGATTTTATTTCAGTGATGCAGTCAGTGAGGATTGAGTGAGTGGCAGGAGTGATGGCTTTGGTGGTAACAGAGTCAGAAAGGCATTTGACCTTTATGTCGCTGATTTCTGTGATATAAAAAGTTAGAGAACAATCAAACACATGAAAAATATGAAGGTTTAAAATGATGAGAACTCCTCAGGGTGTAATCATATATCTCTCCCCGATGGATGAACACATTTCTGGCATCTTATTTCTGTATTTCGGATTAATATAAATGGATTGAAATCAGCACATATAACTGACATACGGGTTTATAATTTAGCCTTTTTTTTAAATGATTTTCAAAGATCATTCCCAGTAGCCTACATATCTTGTTCTTTACAATCAATGTATTCCTTCAGATTCTGTTTGGAAGAGGACAACTGATGTCTGAAATAGTTTTCAGCCTTTACCACAAAATACAAAAGCATTGCAGAATTCTTCATCATCATTGTTTCACTGTTACAGAGACGTTCAGTGGTATTATCTTCAGAGGACGTAGTTCATAATTATAAATGTATGGACACAGCTTTTCAGTGAACGTGTGTGTGAAGGTGTGTATGTGTGTGTTAGTGTCAGGATCAGAGAATGACAGCTTTCCTCTGTCCCAGTCCAGATTCACTCTGATTCTCTGAGTTCATCCTCTCACTGACAGTTCGGTGTGTTTACCTGATGGGGTTTCTGCTCTGTATATTTCCCCATAAAACCCCATTCTCCATAATCCAGAATATATGTCTCTCTTCCTGACTGATGACTCCTCACACACAGCAACTTCCCACTTTGTGTTCTGTCCAACCTCGACGTCCCAGCTGTGAGTCCCTGAGTTGAAGCCTTTAGAGCTCAGGACAGACCAGCTGTCATCAATCCTCTCTGGATTATCAGGAAGCTGCTGCTCCTCTCCTCGTCTCACTCGGGTCAGATCTTCAGACAGGATGAGGTCTGGACCAGCAGAGTTTGGGTCCAGAATCACAGGACTGTAGGAGACCATGTTCATCTTGTTCCAGATGTGGAAGCTCAGGTTGCCCAGGTGTTTGGTCACATCTATCAGAGCTCCTGAGGGCAGCTGTGGATCCTCCAGCAGGGGGCGCTGCTGGACTCTTTCCATTGCAGCCTTGTAGTTTTTCAGGAATGAGAGGTCTGCAGCTCTCAGCTTGTCCTCTGAGGCTCTGACTGTTTGTGAAAGAGCTGCTATCTCTGTGCTCAGAACCTCAATCTCCTCCTTCAACCTCTGACTCTTCTGCTTCTCTTCCTCCTTCAGTGTAGAGATTCTGGCCTCCTCTTCCTTATCTAGAAACTGGTGAAGTTTCTTAAACTGTTCCTTTATCTGCCTCTCTGTGTTTGCAGCCTGGACCTTGATGTGTTTTCCTGTTTCATCCCAGACTTTTTTGATTTTATCATATCCCTCCAATTTGTCCTTTAAGGGCTTCAGTGATTCCTGGAGCTTGTCCCTGAGATCTTGTGCAGCTTCATCGATGGGTCTGAATGTGTGGTTGGTATGTTGTTTGGAGTCTCTGCAGACAAGACACGCTGGCTGCTGATGATCCAGACAGAACAGTCTGAGTTTCTCAGAGTGCAGACTGCAGAGATCCTCAGAGTCTGATGAAGCTCTTTGATCTCTCTGCAGTAAGAAGGCCTCACACATGTTCTTTAATGCCAAGTTAATAGGTGGTTCTGACCTTGAAGATCTTTTACTACAGACTGGACACTCCTGGGCCTGCTTCTCTCTCCACCATCTCTGTAGACAGGCTTTACAGAAGCTGTGGCTACATGACAGAATCACAGGATGTTTGAAGATGTCACAGCAGACAGAACAGCACAGATCCTCCTCTGAACAAGAAGCCATTTTTCTCTGAATGAAGCAAAACTCCCGACAGGTATGGACAGTTTAAACAGCACAAACAGGTCAGACTGCTGAGGTTCCTTTCCCTCGTCCACAGAGTCTCCTGTTACTTAATTTGACTCTTGTTTTTCTGAAGCTTCTTACAGAGTTCAGTCAGTAACTGGTTAAAGTGGCAGTATTTCAGTATTCCCAGTATTCCCTCCTGAAGCTGTTGTCTCTCTGTGGAAGTTGTCTCTTTTATTTCTCACAGTGAAAGTTATCGTCCGTGTGTGTGTTTCAGTGTGTGTGTGTTCACGGAGAGAGGAAGCGTCTGTTTCCTGGTTTGTCTGTGTTGAGTCATACAGGGTGGAGCTGTGTTTGTTTGTTTCTAGTTTTAAAGTCTGATTGGATAATAATGTTGAAGCATTAAAGACACAGTGGTATGAGTGTTAAAATGACAGTTGTCTTCTTTGGTTCTTCAACAGATAAACACAAATATCAAAAGCTGAGGGTTCAACTCATTTACTGCCAATTGGATCATTTCACAAAGTTTCAATAGCACTTTATCTTTTGAGATTGTTTTCAGCACATCCAGGAAAAACTGCTTTCCTTTAATTTAACCTTTGGAGAAAGAATACGTGACACATTTGAATCTTGAAATGACTGTTTATGTGATGTGACTTGAACGCAGCATGACACAGCTGCATACAAAAGCAAGCTGCCGTTTTGAGGCTTGATGATTATGTCTCTGTGACATTTAACCTTCAATATGAATGTTGCAGAAAAGTAATGGGGGACCAAGTGACCCGCCCTCTGTGCCGGGTTCAGAGGTAGTAACAGAGGCTGCACAGGGGAGCACAGCACTGTGTATGTGGGCAGGGGCAGATTTAGTCATTGGGGGGCTATGTAGTGGTTCTCAACTGATGGGTCGGGAGCCAAAAGTGGGTCCCAGAGCCTTTTCCAGTTGGTACTGAATGTGTATCTGAAAAAAAGGGTCATACCCCCACTTGTGAATTTTGAAGTTTTTACGCGTCCTTAAAAATAAAAAGGCGGTTGCTAACAAGTGGCTAAATGAGACTACAGTGGTTCTCGGGGACATTTATTTTATTTAACCTTTATTTAACCAGGTAAATAACCCATTGAGATCAGGATCTCTTTCACAAGGGTGACCTGGCCAAGAGGGCAGCAGCTCACATCATAAAAAGCATTACATGATAGAATAGAATATAGAATAGAATTACTTTATTGATCCCAAACTGGGAAATTGTGGCGTTACAGCAGCAGGTTATCCAACACACAATATGAGTAAAAAAAAACAATGTTAGTAAATCTAAACACAATATGATATTAAATACAAAGTAAATAAGTACTAAAAATATAAAAACTAAGAATGTGAATATATACAACCAGGATTTAACTAAGCATTACTAGTCTTAAATTGGAAGATTAAATATGGAAGATTAAATGTAAACGTGCAAGAACAGAGTCATAAATGGTTGTAAATTAAATATGGAAGATTAAATGTAAATGTGCAAAAACAGAGTTTTAAATGGACAGTATTGACATAAGTTAAAGTGCATGAGTGTAGACATATTATAAGCAGAAACTATACAATATAACGGCGAGTAGACAGACAAATGAAGTGAACATGAGTGCAGGGATAATTTGTAAATTTAACATGTGCAGAACAGATTACAGTATGGAGAGACAGATATTATCATGATGACAATTCTCTGCGGTGAGCTGTTGTACAGAGTTATGGCCTTTGGTAAGAAAGATTTCTTGTATCTGTCCTTGTGACAGCGGAGTTGTATCAGTCTGTTGGAGAAGCTGCTCCGCTTTTTGTCCAGTAGGGTGTGCAGAGGGTGATCAGGATTATTCATAATGGATAACAGTTTGTTCAGAGTCCTCCTCTCTGTCAGCTTGCAGCCTATCACAGAGCAGGCCTTCTTAATGAGTTTGTCCAGTCTCTTAGTGTCACCAGCTCCAATGCTGCTCCCCCAGCACACCACAGCAGAGAACAGTGCACTGGCCACAACAGACTGATAGAAGATCTCCAACATCTTGCTGCACACGTTGAACGATCTCAGCTTCCTCAGAAAGTAGAGTCTGCTCATCCTCTTATTGTACACAGCCTGAGTGTTGATCTTCCAGTTCAGTTTGTTGTCTATGTTGACACCCAGGTACCTGTACTCCTCCACCACAGACACATCCTCTCCCAGGATGCACAGCGATGGTCGCTCTGTCCTCTTCCTTCTAAAGTCGATCACCATCTCCCTGGTCTTATCCAAGTTCAGAATCAGGTGATTTCTTTCTGTCCACTCCACAAAGTTATCCACCAGCTCTCTGTACTCCTCCTCTTGCCCATCACTTATACACCCCACCACCGCAGAGTCATCAGAAAACTTCTGCAAGTGGCATGACCTTGAGTTGTACTGAAAGTCAGAGGTGTACAAGGTGAAAAGGAAAGGAAACAGCAAGTCCCCTGTGGAGCTCCTGCACTACTCTCCACCATTCCAGACTGAACACTGCCAAGTTGGACAAACTGTGGTCTGTCTGTCAGGTAGTCAGTAATCCAGGAGATGATGGACGAGTCCATGCCCATCAACTGCAGCTTCTCTTCCAGCAGTTGTGGCTGGATGGTGTTAAATGCACTGGAGAACTCAAAAAAGGTGATTCTCACAGTGCAGCCGTTTCCCTGTGTGAGTGAGCATGCTGCAGCAGGTAGATGATGGCATCGTTCACTCCCAGGTGTGGCTGGTAGGCAAATTGTAGAGGGTCAAGGGATGGTTTCACCTGTGGCCTGAGGTGGGTCAAGACGAGCCTCTCCAACACTTTCATAACATGAGATGTGAGAGCCACTTGTCGATAGTCCTTGAGATAAGATGGTGTCGTCTTCTTTGGGACCGGGACCAAGCAGGACGTTTTCCACAGCACCGGTGTCCTCTCCTGGCTCAGACTCAGGTTGAAGAGGTGTTGCAGAATCTCAGACAGCTGGCAGGCGCAGGTCTTCCGAACCCTTGGGCTGATGCCGTCCGGGCCTGGAGCCTTGCTAATGTTTAGTTTCTCCAGCTGTCTCTTAACCTGGCCAGTTGTTAGAGTCAGGGGGTGCACTCCTGTGGTGCAGGGCCAGAGTCCAAAGAGTTCACCATGGGGGGTTGGGGGGGGGGGGAAATACAAAGGGAGGCTGGAAGGTGTGAAGGACAGGGGTGTTGTTTGAGGTGGGAGAGGCAGATGAAGGCTGTGAACTAAACCGATTGAAGAACAGGTTTAGCTCATTCGCCCTCTCCAGGCTGCCAGAATGTTGCCTTTCTCTCCCCTTGAAACCAGTGATTTACCTCGTTCCCGTCCACACATCCTCATGTTGTTCTGATGGAGTTTGGCCTCCAGCTTTCTCCTTTATGAGTCCTTGCACTCCCTCAGCTTTTCCCTCAGATCGTGCTGTATCCTTTTCAGCGCCTCCCTGTTTCCAGACCTGAAGGCTTGTTTCTTTTTGTTGAGAAGGGCTTTCGGGTCACTGGTGATCCAGGGTTTGTTGTTAGGAAAACAACGTACAGTCCGGGTCGGTAAAGCAGTGTTTTAACAGAATTTAATGTATTCTGTGATGCAGTCAGTCATGCTGTTAATGTCCTCTCCATGTGGCTCGCAGAGTACATCCCAGTCTATGGACTCAAAGCAGCCCTGCAGTGCCTCATTGCTCTCCTGTGTCCACCTCCTACCAGTCCTTGTGGTCACAGGCTGCCTTTGGACCAGGGGTATATACTCTGGTGTCAGTAGGACCAGGTTGTGGTCTGATCTGCCCAGGGGGGGAAGGGGGGAAGGGGGGAAGGGCTTCCTTAACGTTAGCATACAGAAGGTCCAGTGTTTTATTTTCTCTAGTTGGACAGTTAACATATTGATGAAAAGTGGGTAGTGTTTTGTCCATTTTCACATGATTAAAGTCCCCAGTAATGGCTACAAAAGCATTTGGATGCTTAGTTTGAAGCTGTGAAACAGTAGAGTAAAGTGCATCACTCGCAGACTCGGAATCAGCTGACTGTGGGATGTAAACAGCTATAACAATGGCGTACATGAATTCCCTGGGCAAGTAATAGGGGCGCATTCCAACAGCTAACAGTTCAATGTTAGGGCTGCAGAGACGTTCCTTCACATTAACATGGCCAGGATTACACCATCTCTCACTCACATACAGTGCAATCCCTCTTCTTACTGCTCTTAGTAACGTCCCTGTCAGCCTGAAAAGCCCTGAAGCCGGGTACCGCCACGCTGTGGTCCGGGATGTCTGAGTGCAGCCATGTCTCCGTGAAGCACATAATACTGCACTGGTGGTATTCCCACTGGTGTCGAACAAGCGCGTCGAGTTCGTCCGTCTTATTGCCCAAAGACCTGACGTTCCCCATAATAATCACCGCTGGTACAGAAGGCTTGTGTTTTCTCTTCTTAGCTCGTCTCTTAGCTCCAGCTCGGCGTCGCTTCCTCAGCTCCTCCGGAATTACAGGCCTTGTTCCGGGCAGTAGCACCTTGGAGAGTGCCATCAGCTGATCGCATGTGTAAACAATGCCCTCACTCAGCTGTGCGCTGCTCTCCGTTACAAAGAATGTCCAAAGTAACAGAAAAACAGCGCAAAAAATTCCAAGAGCGAAAGTAGCCATTTCCACTCAATAGAGTAAACTAATACTCAAAAAACACACAGTAAAAACAAATAATAACTAATCAAAAAATACGATATAATGACACGGACAACCGGAGCTGCTGCAACCGGCGGCCACCTCACACAGCACCGGAAGCGGACTGATAAAGAGACAATAAGTTAAGAGAGAACAACTATTTACAATGTGTAAATTGATTTACAGATAAAGTGCAGAATCTTGATCACAGATTTCAATTCAGAAACACAGGCACTGTCCTGTTTTTTATCTTTTAAGATCGAGCCAAAGGCTTCAAGTGAAATGAGATCTGCCATTTTCAAGTCATTTTGTAATTCCATGCGGTGGGAGCAGCAAAACTAAAAGCTCTTTTCCCGAGCTCAGTGCGGACACGAACAGACAGTTTAAAGACATCACAGGAACGCAAGGCATAGTGTTGTGGTTTCCCCCAGTCGTTGATGATTTGCAGATGATGAAGAAAATCTCTGTTGACACTGACTTGCTTTTAAAAAGAATTATTTTATTAGCAAGAAAAGTATCACTGAGCACGTCTGCTCAGGAGAGTCATGAAGCCAATAATGATCTCTGTCGAACACACAGAAACAGTCGTATGTATGCACCAGGAACAACATGTGGACATCTGTTTCTGTTTTCAGGACAACCCCTCTCCATACAGCTGCGGGGGTTTCTATATACCCTTCTGTCCATGTTTAACCTTAGCAATATAGTAAAAAAAAATGTTGTGGAGTGTGAGAGCAAATAACCCATCAGGCAGCTATCTTTCTTAATGTATCCATCAAACAATCTAGACAGGAAAACTCTCTCACAGGTCCCTCTGCCCCAGGCAACCACATATAGTACTCCAAACCAATTAAAAAGAAAAATAGGATTTTATATAAATGCATACATTTAAAACCTCAGAAATAAAATCAAAAAATTGTCCAAAGTCAGGCTGGTCGACCCATCGCACCTTCCAATGGACCTTTCCCTACCTACTTGTATCATCAGCAACTATTTTTCGACGACAAATGAAGAGCGTACCGAAACGAATATACGGATGAACACTGCCACCTAATGTATCGGAGTGCATTCACTGCTTCAATCCATTATCTGGGATCGATCTGTCATGACTTGCTTTGCTGAGTAACCAATCAGATGTTAGAAACTTTGACGAGCAGCAGTGAGAGATACAATTATTTCATGATGCACTGCTGGTGTAGGGACCATGAAATGATTAAGTAAATTGTGAAATAATTAAATAAATAGTAAAATAATTAAATGTGGTTTTACATAAAATGAATTAACATTTGAAATAATTAATTAAACACTTAATTAATTAATTAATTATTTAATAACACATGCATTTAATTAATTAAATCATTATATATTTATTTACATATTTGTTGATTTATTTCCAATATTAAATAATTGATGACACATTTAATGATTTAATTAATTATATATTTATATATTTAATTTTGGCACTTTTAGTCCTCCATAAATTTAACCGGAGACGCCTGTTATACTTTGATCCCTGATGCTGCTGACAATATGCTCTTCTATCACTGTGTGTGATGTTTTGTTTTTGTATGCTGTTGTTGACCTTTGCTAAGGCTATGATATTGAGATGGGTAGGAGTTGTAATGCTGGGAGAAAACATTCAGATGCCGCTATTGAGTGGTAATGACCTGAATGAATATATTTCTGAGGTTTTTGTTTGTGCAAAGATACTGGTTGTTGATTTTTCTTTCCAGGACAATATTTGGGAGACCAATGTGAGGATGGCTGATTGTCCAGAGATCCTTCCAGTCTAATGGACTTGAACAACCAAACTTAGGAACGAGGACATCATGATGAGGGGTTTCGATTGAAAAATCATTGAAGGTTTATTACAGTAGAAGCTGATGCTGCTAAAAAGCAACAGTTTGATATATACGTATGTTTTCTGTATGTTTTTATAGTATTGGATTTTTTTTATTACAATGTAACTTGTATTATTGATAAATATTCTGTACTTTTTACTCTATAATAGTAAGACATAGTACTTTGGTTTAGTATTGGAGTTTTCTGGAACTGTATAAGATGCATATATTGGGACCTCAGGTGTTTTCTTTCTTTATCGTACACCTCACCATTGGTGCAAAGTGTTAGGTGCAGGATGTCCAAAACCTCTCCGGAGCTGCTAAGAGAAGCAGCTGATTTGATTGAAGAAGCTCTGAGGAGAACTCCACCGGCAGCACAGGTACAGCAGATACCTGTCGCTACACCACGTACACCTGTTCAAGATAGGTAAGGATAGTCAGATGTGCTTCTAAACGAAGCTAGCTAGTCGGCAGAATGGTGTTAGCATGTCAGCAGCCCTTAAGTTGGAGTATTATTGGTTATTTCTTTTCAGTTGTTGTTTGCTTTCTTTATTACATTTATCAGTGACATTCGTTGAAATTACTCTAAGCAGGGACTTAAGGATGTTTTAGCTGAGTGGTGATCATGGGAGCTGTAACGTTTTCTCTGTGTTTCAGCCGAAGTAGCAAGGCTCTTTGCTCCGTACAACAACAGCGGCAGCGGTGCCAGGAGATGGCCAGCACGGAGCCAAGTCATCCGAAGAAGCTACACACACACTTTCTGTTGTTTGGCTGACAACAAGGCTGATAAAGTTCCAAGCATTCAGCTTAAAGTAGACCTTCTTGTTTCAGGACTTGGAGAACAAAGGGTGATCTTTTCAGGTGGGTCTGAAACAAGAAATTTGGCAAAACACTGAGTCCTGACATTAGTAGGAGTTGTATTTTTAATTTCATTTTATTGCCATTTGTGTTCACCTATTTTACATATTAGACTCATACTTTAATTACGTGATTTTCTTGGTGTGTATTTGTTATAACAGCTTAGCTTTTGGTGTTTGAGTTAATGTGCATTATGTATATTTACAGGAAATGACAACGATCCCATGGTTGTAACAAATAAGCTGATGGAGGTGTTTCCAAAGCTGCAAGAAGGGGGAGGCTTTGAGTTTCTAAAAATTGCAGGATCTACTCGCAGTCGAAATCTTGGACTTCTTCAATGTCCCAGCACAGGATACACCCTTGCCTATCTAAAAGATCCATCTACAACAATTGGACAGGCTACAATTTACATACGCCCACTTCAACAGGACCTACCCATTGATTCAGTATGGAAATTTACACTGTCACCATTTGATACATAGTTAAAATAAATTGCACTGTGGAGTTTTAATCAATACTTAACAGATTTGTTGTTCTTAGGAAAGCTAGGGACATGCCTCTGGTCCAGCCATCTCATGTATCACTTGTCAGAAGGAGGTTCCCTTCTCTGAAATGAAACTGCACCGATCTAACTGTGATGGGTATGCACTTGTTAAAGATATATAAGAATTACATATTCATTTTTCAATAAGAAATTTCTTTTTAGTTTTTGTGCACACAGATGAGAGGAAATGACTATAAAATTTTCTGAACTTCAAGGACCCCCATGCAGGAAACACATAGAGAAGGAGAGGGAGACCATGGTGAGGAAAATGATAGAGAGCCACCCACTGACAGGGACAGCATTCCAGTTAGGCCTAAAACATCTGTAGAGAGTGAAGTACAACCAGTAGTGATTGAAAGTGAGAAGATTGATCTTAAAGAACTTGACAATGGTTTGTGTCATCACAGTAGGAATGTAATAATATTGTGCATAATTAGAACTCAGTCAATAGAAGAATAACACCTTTTAACCATAATAAATAACGACTATAAGACATGCCATTATCACTGCTGTTTTATAGAACCTTAGAAACACTTCCTCATACAGTTCAACAGAACACATTGACACAGACTCCACATCTAAGTGAAGCTTGGTTGACTTAAAACAGCAAATAAGCATCATTCTGATGAAAGTGAAGTAGAAATGGACTTTCCTAGTATCTATTAAAAGGCTGTTGGATTATGTTACATTTTTCAGGTGTTCCTCTTCTGTTGATTGGGAGAGTTTATCTGCATTTAATATGCAAAGTAGTTAAATTTATTTTTGTTCTTGTCTAGACTGGAAGATTATTAAAGAACCAACTCTGGCTGCCCAAGTTTTCAAAGATAATCTACTAAGTGAACATGCAACCAGGAAGCCTCTTAAACTGAAAATGGATGTAAGGGAGAGTGAGGAGGACAGGGAACGGGCACTTCTCTCATTCTATAAACAGCAACAGGAATGGGCATGTCCACTTCATTGTACCCTTGATGGTTAGTAGAATAGAGTTCATAATATAAATATATCCTGTTACATTAATATCAATTATATGTCTTATATGGAATGGTATTAGTGGTTTACTGGTCCCATCAGGTAATTTGGCTGATATTAATCATTATATGATAATCTGCATTGGCTGTTCATGCTGTCTGCACAACAGTTAATGTGTTTGTCCTTCCTTCCTAAAACTTGTCAAGCACCTATAGCCTTGTTACAGCTTGTTTCTAGTGTGTTATTAACAGTATACAGTATTCATTTTTTTTTTTTTTAGGTGATGCTGTTGTTGGACAGGGAGTGATGCGGTACTTTCTGACAACAACAATATCCAAACTCCAGTTTGGATTCAGAATGAATCTTGGTAAATGTGCTACTATTCAGGTTAATGTCATGCATTTTAAAAGTTAATTGTTTGATTTTAACCCCTGCTCTGTTGGTACTTACAGGAGGAGTGGGCCAAACTCTGCTATTTGAAGGTGAACCTGACCATCTCGTTCCAGCTGCATCAGAGGTGCTTATTGAGAGCAACCTCTTCCGGGTTACAGGAAGGATGATAGCCCACTCCTTTTTGCATGATGGCCCCCATGTCACCGGATTAAGTCCTGCTGTTATTCATGTACTGTTCAATGGGGACCCTGAAATGGCAACAATTGTTGTCGAGGACTGTCCTGATCTGCACATCAGGAGTATTATAACAATGATATGTAACACAGAAACAAAAAAACCTTTGCCTTGCAAAATTCCTGGACAGGTGTAATACCTTTTATGATCTAAATTCTAGCTTGAACTTGAAGAACTTACTCAGGAACAGAAGGACACAGTGTCAGACCTGTCCCTGTCTTGGGATCTCCCAGCAGTCACGAAAACGAATCAGAGGTGGCTACATAACAAACTTCTAGTACACGCGGTGAGTTTCTCCTGCTGATTTTGTGAATTCTCCTTCTGAAATTGAACTCATCCCCCATTTATCCATCAATTATGCTTCAAGCTAAGCAATTCTATCACGTCTGCATTTCTTTTGCACATCTGTATTTCAATCACAAACTAATTGGAACTGCAGGCAGGATTATTACAGAACCTAAACACTCTTTAACTTGTAATCTGGGCAGGGAGTGGTTTGGTGTTGCAATATGAAAGGATATAATTGGGGAAAAATACATCTTAAGCACTGCATTAGAGTTGTATAAACACTTTCTACTGTGCTGACTTTTGTAGAATTTTAATATTTGGTCAGTAATATGGGTTTGGCCTTTCTTGTAGGTCATCAGGAGGACCATGCGCCAAATTAAACAGTTGAGAAAGGGATTGAAAGATGTGATTCTATGGCCCCTGCTGACATCTAGGCCGGATGTTGTCCCACTTCTTTTTCCGAAAATGGCAGGAATGCAGTTTGTACCCCAGGTGATTTAGTACATCCAACTTATTAACAATACTTTAAATATTCATAAATGTGTGTGCGAATCTTATTGTCTAATTTACTGAGCTGGATATTTTCTCAATTACCAAGACTGTAATCTATATTCCTTTTCATCAGTGCTGAATTATAAATTATCCTAGACACCAAAATACTTTTTAAACTTTTTTTTTTTCAGATGTTCCTAGACAAAATCACATGGCCTGTGGAGGACAGTGATGATGATGAAGAACTTGACATTGAGTGCAAATGCCGCATCACTGGTTTTCTACGGATGTTCATTGAAACAGGTATAGCTATCTTATTTTGCAATTGTATGTTTACCAATGTCTCTATGTCCCATAAACATCTCACTTAACACTGTAGAATATATGAAATGCATCGGGATTTGAACAGTAACAGTGCACTAACTGTGTTCTTAATCCACTTTATGACTTTTTAGCTTTATCAGATACACTGGCCCAGTTGCTGAAATTCTGGGTCGGCTGGGAAATGCTCCCTCCAGAACTCAAAGTGGAGTTTTCCGGGGGAACCTTCCCATCATCCTCCACATGCTTTGAAACACTGAAGCTGCCAGCTCATTACAACACCTACAAAGACTTTGAGGAAGCACTTGTTGCTGCCATAGACAGTGCACACACTGGATTTGGTCTTGTTTAAGTATTTTCAAGCAATGATGTTGCTATGCTTTTATTCAGTAGAAAAGGTAAATTTGAGTGAAGTGAGTTCAGTGTCTTTCTAACATTTAAAATACAGTGCAGTATTTTCTTTCCCTGAAAATGATACTGCTTTGTTGTTGCTCTTCTGTCAATTGCTTGATACTTCAATGTGCATCACCTTGCTGTCCTTGCCTGTTGTCATTGGCTACATGAGGTTGTTGAAATATCTCTTAATGCTAGAAAAATTGGTTTTATTTGCATTAAAATTTATATTATTATTTCAGATTTTTATTGACAAATCAAGTTAACTAATTCATGAGTCACATTTGCACATGCTAAATAAATAAAATAAAAGGCTTGGTTAAGATATCAGTCTCCAGTGATTCTTGACAAAACTTGCACTGTCTCCAAATATGATCCAATTGCATCATTTTAAGAAACTCCTGAAACTGGCAAAATGGCAACCTCTTCATCTGAGAGCTCACGGGCCATCTGAATCTCAGGAACTGACACAGTGTCTCCATGCTGATTGTGAGGCCCATTCCAGTCGATCCCATAGTCTTCATAAACCTGAACAGAAGATAACATTGATTGACATATTGTTTAAACTACTATGACATGTCATTACACAAGATTCATGGGATTGATCATTGGTCCTTACGTTGGTGACAAATTAAGTTTTAGGCACCGTAAGAGACTTTGCTGCTCAGCTGTTGTTCTGTCAGAGCTCAGGAGACAGAAGAGATTCTCTCATGTTTCGTTCAAAAACAAGAACGAAGTGATAACAGAAACCCTTTTATTAAAATATAGTGGGTCCAATTATCATCTGTCTGAAATGTTTCTTCTAAGAAATTTGAGGAAAAATAAGTCAGCTAAAGGTGATACTTTAATGAAACATCAGTGACAAACACCTGTATCTCCTGACCTACAAAATATTAATATATTTTTCAAAAGGTTTCAATAATAGTGTAAAACTACAATCTTTTTTTTAACCTCTACAGGATCCTCCATGGGGCCTTGCTCTCTTGTATCTTCTCCAGAGTTCATTAGGTGATTGATTCCTTTCAGTTCTAAGTCCATGAAATTTCCAAGCATCTCTGAAGGAGCTGAGGGTTCTCTGAATTTGGGGAAGGAAGATTCGGTGCAGGGCATAAAGATGGACTTCATTGTCTGGATTGAGTGTTCCCTGATCTTCCAATGAAGTGAAGATCTGATAGAAGAGGTCTAGGGCATGCTCATAAACATCTCTCCACATCCTCTCTATTCTACAATTAGAATGCAATTGACAAATTGTTAATTAATGTATAATCTCAAGCTTTAAAATACATTGAGCTGCTATGGTTTGTACAAGCAGTGGTGGACAGTAACGGAGTACATTTACTTGAGTATTTGTTTTTTTGGAAACTTATGACTTTCACTCCACTACAAGACAAATATTGTGCTTTCGACTCCACTACATATCTAGGAAGCTTGTCGTTACTGGTTCCTTTTAGGCTCAACATAGCTTTGTAGTCAGCTGTTGGTGTTTTTCTTTTCTAAAATGCAATTGGCCTCACGCTGTGCTCCTCATAGAAGGGAACCAATCACAGTCACCGCTCACACATGGGATGGATTTGGAAATACGTCATCAACGCTCAGTGTAGCAAGCTCTCCCGCCTTCATTCAAACAAAACTCGGCAATGGAGATGGCAGAAGAAGCTGAGGAAAGAGACTAAATTTGCACCATCTTTTAGGGATTTCCGTCACTTTCCACAGACATGGAAAATGCAGGGCGGTTTACAGATTTTATTAAGGCAAGGGTTATGTTGCCATGTAGCCAAGTGGTTCAACTGGATGATGAGTTCTTGAAAGCAGAGTTGTAGTTTGTTCGCGGTAATGGACTGAACAGTAAACTTGCAACTCCCCCACAGTGAATGTGCGGGGAGAAAAAAAAGGCCCTCCTGTTTTTTTTGGGTGGGGATGTTTAAATAAAAAAAATTAAATGACAATAGCTGTCCCTATTGTTTTTGATTGCATTTTCATGCTGAAGTTTTTACAGGTGTTTCTATAGACTTGTAAGTCAATACATCATTAGGTGGTTTCAGAGAGTTAGGTATAAGAGTAAGGTTCTGTATAAGCACTGAGAAAACAATACAGCAATGCACTGATATTAGAAAATGTACTTTGTACTTTTGAATACTCAAGTATTTTTAAAAGTAAGTACTTTAGTACTTTAATTTGAGTAAAATCTTGACAGAGCAACTTTTACTTGTAGTTGAGTAAGATTTGACCACGAGTATCAATACTTTGACTCAAGTACTGGAGTTGAGTAATTTGTCCACCACTGTGTACAAGTAGTCGCCAAACACATATTGTACCTACCGCTGATTGTGTACACTTCTGCCTGTGATGTGAGAGTTCCTGTTGGTACCTCTGCTCCTGATCGTGAATTCTGCTACGTCTGAATTCTCTCTTCCTTTATCAGACCGTACCCTTGACGGCAGCCCGTACTGCTGAACGGCAGCCCGTACTGCTGAACGGCATTGATAAAGCTCTGTAGGACAGTGCTAACCCTGTTATTGCCAGCCACATTCAGGTAGACCACCAGTCGACTGAATCCGTCCACCCCACCATGGACAACAAATCTCCACCTGTCAGACAGTTTTGAACACAAAAAAGCTTTAATGTGATAATTTATTTGGACATCTATAGAACGTTGCATTGTTTATCAACTAATATCACTGATACCTTATGAGCTTGTGGTGACCATCTATGTGCCATAAAGAGTTTGGGCCAGGAACAGAATACTGCCGTCGTCTTATTACATGCAGCCGTAGACGTCTCATGTACACTTCCTCAGCATCCACTCTGTGCAAAGACTCTCTCAGTCTTCAGACTTTAGAGCAGAAAATAATCATACACTCATTGGCTATTTATTTAAAAAAACACTTAAAAATCTAACTGAGAAATACTGGAAATAAAATACCAGAGTTTCAAATATTTAGGAGAATTTTGATAGTGTTAGGGTGTTAGGGTTAGGGTGTTGTAATAAATGGCAACACCATGGATTTAAATTTGTAAATCCAGTACAAAACCACCACAGTCTCAAAAATGACCAGAGTTCACCTAATCTTTCATATAAAACTTCATAATAACAGGATACAAATCTGGATTTACCCTGGAAATGAGTTTCAGATATATCAGCCGCTACTTTGCTAAAGAATACATACATACATGAGCCTTACCTTAACAAAATATATTCTCATTGACCTTGCGCCTAGTTCATGGTTATTTATATTTATTCATATTGGGTTCGGATCGTACTCACTTGGAACATGCACACCTCTAGCATTCAAATGTCCACGCATTAGCTTGTAACCGGTGTTTGGATGGCTTCTGTGGACTTCGCTTACAATACGGTCCAACTCCTCATCAGCAACAGGTGTGTAGAGATCTGTCTTTCTGCAGAGACCAAAAAACTAAATGTTACATTTCACTTAACACCTTTTAAAATGAATGACATCGCCAGTACACTACTAATAATCTTAATAAAATCTGTGCATTTAACTGTGAATACCTTAGGCCACTATGTTTCATGTGCCTTCTGACTGTCCTCTTCGAAACTCCAAACCTCTCAGCAATTTCACTCGCTGGTACCCCACACCGGACATGATGCTCTAGAACGGCAGTGGGTATGTCAAAAGCCGGGCGTCCTGGTCCGTGTGTGTGTTGCGGCCCAGTACGGGAGAAGTGCTGGAGAACTTCTTCTAAGTTTGCGAACACTCTTCGGTCAATATCTTGGTCAGAGAGACCGGAAATAACTCCAAGAACTTCAATAAATCCCTCTGCTTTGCTAGCCACATGTTCAGGGTCCGAAATTCCAGCATCAACATTCTCTGCCAAGTCTGATGGCAGATCCTCTGTGATTGCTCCCATGTTTGTTTGTTTGGCGGGAAACCGCTTAGTCTGGCAACCCTGTAGACCAAAGCAATGGTTTTTGACTCGATCAGCGTTAATCCCGCCCACTGAGTTTGGTGGGAGAGGATGACAGATAAAATGATTTCATGATGCACTGCTGGAGCAGGAAACATGAAATAATTAAATAGTATTATAATATTAAATAATAATATAATATTATTATTATAATAATATTAAAAACATAAATAGTGGAATAAATAGATGTGTTTTTACATAGAATGAATGCACATTTTAAATAATTATTTAAACATTTATTTAATTATTTATTGATTTATTTCCAATATTAAATAATTGATGACACATTTAATGATTTAATTAATTATATATTTATATATTTCATTTGGGCACTTTTAGTCCTCCATATAAATTTAAAACTTTGGTCACTTTAATCAAGACACCATTAACACCAACGGAAGCACCTCTATCCAATTCACACCTGTGTGTTGGCAGATTTTAACAATACGATTTTTTAAAACACCATTCATTTTTTCAGAAACACCTTGGCTTTGCGGATGATAAACAGCTCCTAGACGTTGTTTAATTCCCAATTTTTGCAGAATTAGTCTCACTGTTCTATCCACGAACTCTTTCCCATGATCTGAGGACATGCGGTCTGGGAGTCCCCACCTGCTTATGACCTCACAACACAAAAACTTGGCAGCAGACTGAGCATCTTTCTGCTTGGTTGGACCGGCCTCAGGCCATCTTGAAAATCTGTCCACTCCACAACGACTAGCATGTATCTTTTACCTCCTACCGGTCTTATCATATCAACAAAATCCACAACTAACTCACGCATAGGACTTGTTGGCGTTGGAATGTGACCGGGAGGAACCATCACACCCCTCCGAACATTGTTTTTTAGACAAATAGTACACCTGCCTATGACATAATCAATCTGCTCAAGCAAGTACAGTCTCCTAACTTCCCCCCTTGCAAAATGGGCTAAACCATGTGCTTCCTTAATCATCAGACCTAGCAGGTCTGGTGGCACTACCATCAGTCCTTCATGATTTCTCCACAGGCCAGTGGAATCTTGAGTGGCCCCTCGGTCTCTCCATAATTGTTTATCCATCGCAGAAGCAGCTTCTTGCATCGAGACCCATCTCTGAGTGTAATTTTATCCTCCCAAGTCCACCTCATGGGTGACCAGAAGAACTCTGCCCAATTAGTTTGCTCCTGTAACTGCCTTTGCAGCCTCATCAGTCGCTTTGTTACCTTGTGTGACCCTTGACATGTCCATTTTGTGTGCTGCACACTTAGCCACTGCTATTTCTTTCGGCTTCATCATTGCATGCAACAATTTCATTATCTGAGCATTCACTTATCTCTCTACTTCCTGAACTTTCACTATTATACCTTACAATTCCTTCAACATAACTCTAACTCCTTTACCTTTCATGTAAACAACAGAAAAGTCCTCTCCAACCTCAACATTTATCTATACTCCTCTGAAACCTCCTCCTGTTCTGTAACATTCACAAGCAAAGTGGCCTAGCTGTCCACAATTATGACATGCTCCTGAAGACTGTAGGAAATTTCCTCCTCTACCTCTTCCTAAATTTCCTTGACCTCTTCCTCTCCATATCTGTGGTTGGTCAAAAACTGGCTGTGGAAAAGGGGCAGTGGGGATCACGGATAACGGCTGGGGTGGCTGAAACTGGATCTGTTCATGCTGTGGTTGTGGTGGTAATTGAGTTGGTTGAGGCTGACTTTGCATAACCACAGCTTGCTTCTTCTCCTTCTTCTTATTATCCACCAGCTGTATTTGGTTAAGTTTTCTAAGAGTCTCCTGGCCCTGTTCTTTCTGGTCATGCTTCTTTTTCCGATATAGCTCAACTTGATATGCTATGTGATCCGTATACACACCTTTTGCCATGCTTCCAAGACCAACCACCTCTGCCAAATTGCTCCACACTGGTAGGGGCAGCACCTTCTGTATCTTAGCTCGCAAAATTGATTGCTCCATTTGATTCAAATCCGGGTCATTTCCTGTGACATTTCTCCACACTTGATGAGCTCTTGACACATAAGCTCTTGGGTTTTCCTGCGGGCCCAATGATTCAATGAGAATATTATCAGTGTGTACGTTTGTTGGAAATGCATCTCTCAATGCTCTCCACATTCGACCTCTATTTGCAGCCAACAATTCTGGATCATACACTGCAGTCACCACATACATTAAGGCCTGCCGCCTGCAGGATCTCCTCCATTGCTGGGACCCCAATGAGACTAGCCAAAAGTCTCTTAATGTCTCCCATGGCAGGCTGTGTTCCCACCAAAACCTCTTCCAACTTTGAAATCCAAGGATGTGCTCCATCTTGAAGAGTGGGTAACTTTTCAAGTATGTTTGACATATCTGTACTTTGCCAAGGCTTAAACTCTAAATTTTGCCCACGCACAATTACTGGACACATTTTATGGAGTCTCTTTCCTTTTCTTGGATGTAACATACCCCAGTGTCAGACTTTTGAAACTTTTTCTTCTGTATTTTTTTCTGTGTTTTTTGCAGTTCCTGTAGTTGCTTTTCCAATACTTGCTGGGTTTCTGGATTGGTAGAGTCACTTATGTTCACAAGGCATCTATTTATAGTCCTCTCAATCTCTCTTAAAGTCCTGCATCCATCATCTTCCACCCCTGTACTGGCTGCTAGCGGGTGAAGATATGAAGGACCCTCTCTCTCTGAGTCTCCATCACTCTCTTCTGTGTCGTCCTTTTCTGGACCCATTCTCCTTACTTGCTTGTCTCCTTTTTTATCCGCTTTAGCCAACATCCATCTAACTGCCGGGTTAGATCCACCAACAGCTTCGTCCGAATCACTCTCACTTTCATCTTCTATTTCCAGTCTTTTAAACCACTGTCCGCTACAACTTCCCAAACGGGTCTTTTTCTTTTTACTGTCAGAGCTTGGGTACATCTTTATGGTCGTTTTAGCCTTTCCCTTTTCTATTATTTGCTCATCATCATCTGTGATTGGATAATTCCCCTTCTAATCACTGGGAGCTGAGGATAAACATCAGTAAACTTCACTTCCTTCTCATAAGGCGGGGGCTTCTTTGCTGATGCAGTATGTGAGAAGTATGTGAGAAAGGTAAGAAGGGGAAGAGGAGAAAAGACAAACCACCAACCTTATCATTTTTCTTTATTTCTTGCATATTTCTGTCCCTTTTTTATTTTGCAGCTTCTAAAAATTTCAGTCCCTCTTTTTCAAACAACTGCAGAATGCCAAGTTCGGTTTGTCTTTTCTCCTCTTCCCCTTCTTACCTTTCTTTTGCTTTACCTTATATGTAGACACAAGCACCTGTATTGTTTTGATCACATCCGGGTTCAAAGTCCCTTCTACTGGCCAAGGCTGGTCAATGTCAGGCCAACGCTTGCTCCATTTTTCCGATATTTTTGGAATATTTTTAACAAGAGGATTAGTCTTCTGCACTACAGCAACAGGAGTGATTGCTTTTGTAATTTTGGTGTCCATATTTGACATTACAATGACCCTCTTAGTTCCTCGTATTGTAAGTCAAACTGAAATAGTTAAAAAACTATTTAGAAAGTACCGTGTTACCACACTTGAAATTGATTGAATTTGCCAACCCCAAAGGAGACCAAAGGCTTCTTACTATGAAAGCAAAATGCCTGAATTTCCCCTCTGGGGATCAATAAAGTACTATCCTATCCTAAAACCACTTGATTATCACCTACTGCATCTAATCACACCTATTTATCTTAAAATTATGGAAATAATGTCAATGTTCCATTTCAAAATAGCCCAAATCAAGCTAGACCATACTCAGATAATAAAACCAACATTCACAGCACTCAACAGCATTAGAATCAAATCAACTTTTCCACAAATGATCAATCAAATCAACAATACTCCATTAATTAACCAAATGCTTCAATTAGTCAGTCTGTTGCCAAGATTTCCTCCTAAATAATTGCAATGTAATATATAAGAAGAAATACTGTAAGCCTATATGTGAGAACAAACTTAACATGTATCAAAAATGTTGGCTATATATAAATGTATACACATAGAGAAATGCAGGTGTTTGTTGAAAGAGTTTGTGGATAAAACCGCACTGGCCTTGATCAAGCTGGATTCAGGATCCCTACGTGCTGTTATCTGCAAGCTCCAGTGTTTGTGAAGCACCCACCAGGTGTCTCCTCATCTGCCTTTTGGACTGATCTAGTTCAGACACATTCCATTTCCTCTGTCTTTCCGTCAGCTCTCACACAGCATAGTAAAAAGAAACAGAGGAGACAAAAAGGAAGCAAAACAAAAGTTTAGTGTCTTAGGATCACTCTGAATTCGTATACGCAATAACAATTCAGTGAAATATGCACACTTTATCTGTAATTTCTATCCGTCGCAAAAGCTGTCTTCATGCCGGGGGTGTTTCTTTTCCTTCTCTCTGTCTCACAGAGAGAAAAGAGAGGGGTGGTGGTGGCTCTCTCTCCACTCCTTATCAAGAGGAGTAATCTAATTGGCTCTCTATTTCAGGCAACGAACCACCTATTTTAAATAAAACTATACGTTCTTTTGAACAGACAAAATTCGCAGCATAATGTGGTCACACACATACACACAAACAGACAGACAGAGAAGAAGAAAAAATTCACTCTCCAATCAGCCAGCAGTTTTTTAAACTTTATCAGGAGCTCTTCTTTTCTCTATTCCTGCTCCCTGAATGTGTACAGACTATCCTCGCTGGCCTCTCCACCTCTGTTATAAAACAGATACTATATATACTTATGTATAAACAGCCTTTATTAGGCTCATATGTATTTATCAGATTAAATAAACGTCCTCTGAGGGGCTCATATTTTATCAAATCGAATATATAAACGTCCCCTGAAACAAAGGTGTTTTTAACACTGATGAAGCAAAAATGTCTCCTTATGAGTTACTAAAATCACCTTTAACCAATCTCCTGCTATATATGCCTATTTAATAATACATCTATTCTTTTTATCAATTACACATATACAGGAACATTTCCGGATCATACACACCGCTACATAACAAGAACATTACTCAAACCTCTTACACACATCTACACCACCGCACAACACAGTCTCCAATAACGCACACACATAGCCTACTTCAAGGCTCCAAAACCTCAGCAGTCGCACATAAACTGTACAGCGGCACACACACAGGCTTCAACCGCGCTTCACCTTAAATTTTAAAGTCAACTCATTTATAATTTTCCCTTCTAACTTCATCAAAAAATTTTACTTTGGCCAAACTTTTAACAAATTGTCTTTTAACAGATTACTTCACACTGCATGCTTCAATGCACACATTTTTGTTCCTTTATTCAGCGCTTCCATTTTTTTATTTATTGTCCTCATTTTTCATCTTTTACTTCTTATCTTATACTTTTAATTTTTCCAATTCCCCTGGCCAGAGTTATTTCTCCTCTTTGTTTTACTACTCAATTTAACTAGATCTTAAAACCAACTTTCACTTCCAGCCTCTAATTTTACTGTTATGAAGATATGGACCCTGTCTTCATTAAGCTTGCATGGTTATTTAGCTAACTGTTCTTTAGTTACTAGTTACGCTTATTCTAACATTATCTTCACTTTGAACTTTTTCTCTTTTCACTTATTTGTCTCTTTTCTTTTCTTTAGTCTAGTCCCCTTATTAGTTTTTTATTACATACTTTTTAACTCAATAAATCCCAATTTAGACGGAGAATCACTCCAAACATCAACATATCATTGCACTATCAGTTCTTTAACAGTGCAGCCAAAATTGCAGACACACGACAGAATCAGCTCCGCAATGTGTGAAAAACAACACTCATGCTCCGAGGTGATGGAGGAATGAACACGCTGAAGCTGTCGTCCGCTGCAGAAGGCCCCAACTGATCCTGTTCCGCGACGCCAAAATTAATGTGGTTTCCCTCAGTCGTTGATGATATGCAGATGATGAAGAAAATCTCCGCTGACACTGACTTGCTTTTAAAAATAATTATTTTATTAGCAAGAAAAGTATCATTGAGCACGTCTGCTGAGGAGAGTCATGAAGCCAGTAAAGATCTCTGTTGAAAAACACTGAAACAGTTGTATATGCACCCACACATCTGTTTCTGTTTTCAGGACAACCCCTTGCCATACAGTTGGGGGGGGGGGTGTATGTCATAAACTCAAGGGGCAACACAGGTCACAGATATAATGGTAAATGGACTTGAGCTTATATAGCACTTTTCTAGTCTTCCAACTACTCAAAGCGCTTTTACACCACATGTCACACCTACACATTCACACACTGATGGTAGTGATGATTGCTATGTAGTATCATCCATCAGAAGTAACTAATGCCATTCATACACCACCACTGAAGCAGTGGGAGCAATTCAGGGTTAAGTGTCTTGCCCAAGGACACAACGGACATGTTGCTCAGCTGGGGATTGAACCCTCAACCTTCCAGTTGAAAAGCGATGACTCTACCAATTGAGCCACTATCAATCATTTTCCAGATGTGGTCTCCACACCCTGAAGGAGTTAACTTATGTCCCAGGTATTTCAGACACTTCTGGTTCTTTGAAGGCATGAACATAAATAAGCAGGCACCAAACCAAGAAGAGCTTTATAAATAAGCTTCAGCCAGTGTATATGCCTGCATACCTTCAAAGATGGCCAATTTGAGTTAGTGTACAGGTCACAGTGATGAGTGAATGGTAAATGGTAAACGGACTTGAGCTTATATAGCGCTTGTCTAGTCTTCCGACTACTCAAAGTGCTTTTACACCACATGTCACACCCACCCATTCATACCCAGCCCAGCTGGGGATCAAACCCTCGACCTTCTGGTTGAGAGGCGGCGACTCTACCAACTGAGCCACTGAAGCATCTACAACCAGTCAAAAATCTCAACGCACAGTGATACACGGTGTCCAATGACTGTAAACATTTAGCCGAGGTGCCCATGTACATTACATCTCCATAATCCAACAAAGGAAGAAAGGTTGATGAAACAAGAAGTTTCCTTGCACTGAGGGAAAAGCAGGATTTATTTCTGTAATAAAATCCCAACTTCACCTTAAGTTTAGAGGCCAAATTGACAAAATGTGATTTAAAAGGAAGACCACACTCAAGAATAAATCCCAAGTACTTGTAGCTTTTGACAAGCTCGATATCATTTCCTTGAGAAGTTAAAATCAATGGGACATTTGTTGTTTCTCCACTTAAATGTGAAAGCGTTCTTCCTCGTCCTCTTCAGGTTTACCCTTTTTGGAATGACGATTACAGACTACCGCCCCCTGCTGGCATTGAGAGTTATTTTCTCTCACGCATGCACAGAACGTACGTGGTGGTTTCCGGGGCGTGGTCAGACACAGCTCATTTACATATTTAAAGGTACAGACACAGAAACAGCCTGTTCTGAGCAGGGCTGAAATAGAGGGGTTTATAGACATGATTAAATACAGGATCAGAGTGGATTTAGAACAAGAAACTTCACACACATGTTTGAAGTGAGACCTTTGAATTTGTTATTTCATGTTTTATAATAATGCTTTTAGGTGCAATATTTTTTAAAAAAATCGTTGTTTGAAAACACACTTCTACTCCACAGTAGTCTAGTCAAAAATCAATCATTATTTGTATAGAGTCATAACAAGTGTTATCTGGAGACGCTTCTCAAAAGAGCATATGGGATAATATGCAGGAAGGATTTCTCCTTTGTATTTCTCTCGCTCATGTTGTCCACATTTCCTTGCCACTGAGGTGGAGGCCGTGCATGAATGAGGAGGGAGGTGGTTGTGGGGACGACTCAGTCTGATGGTGGGGGTTGGGCATCAGGGACGTCGGATGGTAGTAGTACCAGATCATCTCGATGAAGGCTGGGAGAGCCTGACTTGTGTATTTATTGTGAAAACTGTATTTAATTGTGTGTTTATTTGAAAATGTAAAAGTTTTCTCACATTTAGTTCCTGTAATCCCATCTGGATCTGCCCTCCGCTGAGGTCAGGATCATCCTGATACTTTTGGATCAGTTTTCACAAACCTATTGACAAATTTAAACAACTCAATCTGAAAAAAAAAACAGGAGTGGATATTTTAACAGATTAAGAAATAATTTATTCCTTTGAACAATCAGATTTGAAGATGTAATCCTGATATGATCCGGTACCTTTAATCACGTTGGATTATTTTTGAATAAACAGGTCCTATATTTGATCATCTTTAAAAAGATTTGTTTGAAAACCTGGACTTCAGTGAGCTGGATTATCTGATCTTTAATTTAGAAAAAGGGGATGACAAAATCTTGATCATTTTAATTTGAAATATTAAACAGTTTGAGTACGTCGACCCCGGACCGGCTGAAGAAAAAGAAATGTGGCGGTTAGAAAGAAGTGACTTTGACAAGAATGACCTGAAAACAAATCCTTAACATGTTGGTATAAAAATAGTTCTTACTGTTTTACTACATATTATCCAGGTTGTTAAATGAGTCTAGGGTCTCTGTGAGTCTGTTCATGTGCTTTGTTTTCTGCTCGAACACAAAATATATCCAAAGGTTGCAGCAAAGGGTTAGTTTAAAACATAAAGGTTTAAAGAAACATTTAAATACATTTCCAAGAGTCACAAGGTGCAAAGAAAGAGCGTCCCCAACATGTATGTGTAATACATGCAGATCTCCACAAGGTGACACTGTTGCATCATGTCTGTTTCTCCTGCAGTGGGGAAAAACATGCTGAGCAGGTTTAATACCATTAGGATCAAAAGGTAGAAGTTTGGGTCTTAAAAAAGTAGGTCCTAAATAACGAGCCTCAATTTAACTGAATCAAAGTAAAGATTAATCACCTCAGCTTCTGAAAAAAGGAATTCCTGGAGGTTTTTAAAGAACTTTGCAGAAAAAAGTGACTTCAACCAGAAATGTCTCGAGTCAGTGAACACACTCAGATCAGTTCTGTGTAAATCATAAGCACATCTGTTTCTGTATCAAAGTATGTAAGTTCATTTAAAGTCAGATTTATTTACAGCTCTGATCGGAGTTTGTTTCGTAAAGTTGCAGTTTTGTTAATAAGTCATAAATTGATAATTTTTTACTTTTTCGCCAAAAGTGCCGTAACCAAGCATCACCTCTTTGTACATCCATATTGAATCTGTGATGACTTATTTTTGGTGTCGCAGTCTGCGAACTAACATTCGCATTCGCTCATTTTTTTTGTAGTTGTGGGAGCACAGTGTGAGCTCCGCATACACACACACACACGCACACACACACACACACGCACACACACGCACACACGCACACACACGCACACACACGCACACACACGCACACACACGCACACACACGCAC